>NC_081352.1:5822335-5928895 GCF_029784015.1 Lycium ferocissimum
TTTCAAGAGTAAGCATTTTTGCTTTCGGTTATTATACTTGTTTTACGTACTTCTTATGCATGATTTGTATTTCAAATCACGAAGCACTGGTATTAAGTTATTATGCTCACTTTACGTATTACTTCGGGTTATGACCCGTTTCCTATATTTTATGCTTTATATACTCAAGGTACATATTTCGCATCGAATTTCCGCTTTCTTGACTGGGGTGCTTTTATGCCACGCGGTGTGTATACGTAAGTGGAAGATACTAGGTAGAAGATATTTCAAATCGGATTGGCGAGCTCCATTTCCTTCCGGAGCTTTGCCGCCGAGTCAAAGTATCTATGTTATGGTATCTTGAGTTACGTTAGAGACTTTGCGGACGAGTCACGTATATAACACGTGGGCTCTTGTAAGCGGCTGCGTAAGCCGATGTATCATTATGCATTATGTTACAGATTTTACTTGATTTGAGAAGGACGAAAAGCATGTTTTTTTTTTTGACAAGCTAACATTATGCATTCATTTCATGATTTAAAAGTCTAGTAGGATTATGAGTATCACGAGGATCAGCGGGTTCGCTCGGCCCTAAGTAAGGGTCGGGTGCGCATCATGCGCTATCAAGTTGGGGTGTGCCAGTTTTCCCCATGTCTTTGTACCTTTCACGCATCTTTGATTCTCAAAATCCTTATTGTTATTTTTACTATATTTTTCATAGTAAGGCTGACCAATGTGCTCATAAACCCATTTCCTCTACATGATTCCTTGAAGATTAACCCTGTCTGGATGCCAGTGTGTTTCGTTCCTAATTATCATACACTTAGTTCATGTCCCCCCCTTTTTAGTATTGCAACGGCAAGAAGCTTTTAGTTGAATCGTCTTAGAATTTTGAAGAAGCCTTGAATTTTAGTTGTTGGTGCTAGCTCTCTTTCACTGCAAGTACTGGATGATCAGAGTTTAGCTTTAGGAACCCATACTAATTTGGGTCATTTTCTTTGTACAAAGGGATGAATCAAGCCTCTCTTCATCCATTCAGGCATAGCCCTAATGAACCAATTTGCAGGCTTCCTTGATATTTTCTCAGTTGGTCCTGGGGTTTCATGATGAAGCTTGTTCCTTCCACCTGTTCCAGTCAAGTTGATCCTTTTATCAACTGATCTGATCCCATCTTTTTCCCTGTGGGATAAACTGCATTGATTCTTGTCCTTCATGTGGATCCATCAGAAGACTTGTTCCCTTTCCTTGTATTACATGTCTTGAAGGGGTTAGCATATCAATATCTTGATGTGTATTCTTTCTTTTGACTACGAAGGTAAGTCGTATTCCTCTGTTTCCATGGACTAGATGTATAGGAGAATCGGTTCTTGTTACTTGCTCCAATTATTTTAGGAGATTTGTTCTTTGTATATACTGCTCTAAATCCTCTCTTTGTACTCTAAGGATGTGTCATTTCTCTTGTTGTCCCTTTTTCGGCACATAAGAGGACCTGTTTTCCATTTTTGTTCTATTTGTGTTTCCCATACTGCCACTTTTGGAAACAACCTTCAAATTATGTTCTATATGTCTTAAATTCATGGAGAACTTGCTTTTGGAATGTCAAGTTTTGCCACAAAGCGTGCATCATTCCCTTTCTATAGTTTCTTTGTTTGCTCGTGTCTTGTTGTACCCTAGGCTAGTGGTTGCACTACGCATTAGACTCGCAAGTTTTGAGAGAATTTGTGATGAATGTGTCCAGCTACTAACTCTTTCGAGATCTTTCCTCATTCTTTCTAGGTCTAAACACAATTTTCTAGATTTCTCTCTTTTAGAATGTACCTCATTTTTCATTCTTCTGTACTCGGCTTCCACCTCTAATTTCTTGTCACTCTCTACAGGCTGTCCACTATTTATCGCTTTTTGCTTCTGAAATTCTAACTTAAAAGATGTGACCAACAAATCAAGTTAACTAACCTGTTCCTTTAATGACCTGACTTCCTTTTCAGCTTTATTTTACCAGCTTCCAGCTCAATGGATTCATGCTTCAGGCTGGTGTTGTCATTAAGTAGTTGGACCCTTTTTGTGCTCATATCTTGATATTCATTGATTAGGGTACTCATTAGGGCGGTGAGTTTTTTCTTTGAGAATATATCAAGCTTGTCTTTTAGCTCAAGAACGTTTACCTCAGATTCTTCATCTGTATCTGATTCTGAGTCTCCATTTGCCATGAGAGCCACATGATTTGCTTCAGCCTCTGAGTCTTCATTAGAGTTTGAATTCCATGCAGTTATCATGGCCTTTTTCAAACCAGGACCCCAAGGTGGGCGATTTTTTATCCTTATGTCTGGCTTTCCATTAGTAATGTCTTCCTTGGTTTGTTTGTTCTTCTTTGATCCATTTTTTTTAGACTCGTGTGCTTGTATCAGCGAATCCCAGATTTCTTTAGCGCTTGAGTAGCTAGCAATTATGCTGTACTCTTTGCTCCCTAATCATCAATATAGAATGTGTAATGCTTTTGCATTAAGTTCCATCATTCTAAAGTCTTCAACTGAGAATTCTTCTTCAGTTTTGTCCTCCTTGAGCCATCAGTTCTGGTCACTGTGGGGATAAGTGATCCTCTTATGGTCATCTTCTAGAGATCATAGTCTACTACCATTAGATAATTCTCCATGTGGTTTTTCCATTGCATATAGTTCTCTCCATTGAACCATGGTGGCCTATTTATTGATCTCCCTTCACTGTGTCCTGCAAGTGGTGCAATATTCATCTTTGATCTTCTCCCAAGGTGTTATCCTCTTTGGGGGAGAACCTGCTTTGATACCACTTGTTAGGTTGCACGACCTACTTACTATCCTATGCGTACCTTTTCACTTATAGGATCGAACAATTTACTCTACCTGTTTTATGATAACTGTCTTATGGAATTTAATCAACAACCAAGTAAAGCACACACGATATGTACGTGGAAACCGGTGGACTCAAAAGGTGATAAAAACCACGAGCTACAGACCTGTAGGATTTCCCCCAACAACTTCACTGCAATAATGAGCCAACTGCAAGTTACAATTACAACCTCTGTAATTGAACTCCTACCTCAACCTTGCGACCCAGCCTCTAACTAACAAGCTATCTCCAAGTAGTAAACTTCCTACTTGGAGTTACAATGCTTGTATCTACTTGTATGATTCTATGAAAGAGGATAATGATAGAACTCGATAAACTAAACCTAATACAAGATATCTAGACCTGTGAACTAGAGAACATTAAACAAGAAACAGTTCCTTCAATCCTTCTTCTTGCACTAGGGACGTAATCCTGGATTCTTGAATATACTTGATAAGTCTCTTAATAGCTCAATATTCTATATTCTCTCTTTGTGGGTGTGCAAACTTCTTCTTGGAAAGACCCGGTATTTATAACATTGATGATCCATAGGTCAGCAAACACAAACTCTTTCCTAGTTGGCCAATGACATGCACGTAGGGTTTGTGTAGTATTTGGATTCTTGCCTTGTTGAGTCCGCTTCTAATATGTGTAGAAGGCTTACTAATCCCTACAAATATGGTAAGGAAATCTACATACTTGACCTCCAAGTTCTTTCAATACTTTTTCAAATCCTAGTTGTTGTTAGACTTGCCCTGGAACATGTTCACGAACCTATTTCATCCACCTGGTCCGTCTACCACTAAATCTCTGCACTGTCTGAGATAGAACATATTCTCAAACCTGTTTCATCATCCCTTTCACGTTCATACTTCTGACTTCTTTGTGAGTCTGTTTTTGGTATATGGATGATAGAACATGTTGACAGACCTGTTTCATTGATCATGTGTTGCTATGTGTCTGTCTGCTTCTCATGCATTTATTCATTCTTGAAATAAATCATGCCATGCCTTCAATCTTGAATCACTCTTTGACTTCTGATTTTGTTCTTGCTCTGTGATGGAACTTGTTTTGCACTTGGTTCTTCCGTTAACTCGATTCACATGCTTTGTCTACAAACTCTTTAGCTGAACAATTTCTTCCTTCTGAACATTATCTTCTGAGTCTGAGTCACTTCACCTCTCCTCTTCTTCATTATCTCACCACTGCTGGTTATTCATCTGCTGCATCTCATTTGCTCTGCATCTTGTCTATATGATAAATCATGTATGTAGATGGTTCACCCTCCCTCTGATCTGCTTCATTGCACTTGTCTTTGTATTAACACACATGCTTGCAATCTGGGTTCATGTGTATGCTCTTTGTTGTAGCTCTTTGTGTAATGGAACATGACTATGGACCTGTTCTATTATCCTATGACTTCTTGCTTTTTCAAGCCTTTCTTATTGTCAATTATATCCTGTTCCTAGACCTGGTTTCTTTGTCATGCATGTTCATTTTGTCAATCATCAAAACTTCACACATGGCGTTATTCCAACATGAGGCTTTGTACCCAGGTCATTCAACATAAAAAGAGTCTCAATTACCATAGGTCTATTATACAAGATAATGGAGATATCAATAATAATGTCAAACATCATATTGGGACAGGGTGGATGAAATGAAAACTCGCATCCGAAGTCTTATTTGATAAGAGGGTGTCATCAAAACTTAAAGGCAAGTTCTACAGAGTGGTGGTTAGACCAACTATGATGTGTGGGAAGGAGGTTGGCCCGTCAAGAACTTTCATGCTCAGCAGAACAAAGTTCCAGAAATGAGGATTTTGCGATTGATGCTATGGCATACTAGGAGCGATAGGATTAGAAATGAAGATATCCGAGACAAGGTGGGAGTGGCTTCGATAGAGGATAAGATGCGGGACTCAAAGCTGAGATGGTTCGGACATGTTCAGAGAAGATGTACGGAGGCCCCAGTGCGGAGGTGTGAAAGGTTGGCTATGGACTATTCTAGGAGATGCAGAGGTAGGCCGAAGAAGTACTGGGAAAAGGTGATTCGACAGGGCATAGTGCAGGTCCAGCTTACCGGGACATGACTTTAGATAGGAAGTTATAAAGGACACAAATTAGTGTAGAAGATTAGTAAGTAGTTGTGGTTATCTTACTTATCCTTTCATACTAATAGTTGTAGTATTATTCTTGTAGGACCTTGTCTTTCAATTTCTGTTACTATTTTTTGTTACTTGTACTTCGATTATCATATTATTTTGCTTTCTATAGTATTTCGCCATGCCTTTCTATACTGCTTTGAATTGCTTGTTCTTATCTCTAGTACTATTTGATTGTTTCTTTTACTATGTAATCCTATTATCTTGCTGATTTTGCTGCTTATTATTAGTGTTTTATTATTCCTCACGCTTTTTCATCTCTCTTTGAGCCGGGACTCTAAAAATCCTCTCTACCCGTCAAAAGGTAGAGGTAAGGTCTGCGTACACTCTATCCTTCCCAGACCCCACCTGGTGAGATCATACTGGGTATGTTGTTGTTCTTATTGTTGACATAAATAGAGCATAGGAGCAGCATAATTAGATTTGTATTGGTACAACATTTATATGAAATGCATGAATATGAGTCTAAAATCAAGTATTCATGATAAAGACTCAAACTTTGCTCAACAACAGCACTACCCGTACCAATTCAAACAGTTGTGTGCGCACATTGGTCGAGGTGCTACGATTATACTGCGCCTTATGAGGGATAGATGAATATCAACATGAAATCTTAGCATTGGGCTCAATCAAAGATGGAAAATTCACACGTATATCATAATCTGTACAGTCGACTCACATGTCATAATCACATCCAGGTGTAAAATCTTATATGCAATTTTTAATGCATATGTAAAGTGCATGACCAACAGCTAATCATGTAATCTGACATACATATAGCCTATGATCTTAAATTAGAATGTGTGAAATACCTATAACATTATGTGTGCATAAGAGGATGCATAAAATAGTCATGGCACAGAAAAGAAAATGCCAGGCATGTATAGCAACATCAATCAATACCTTGTATAGCATATATAACCTCAGTATATGCATATTGCGGATCACCTCACATATAAGGTACCCCATATACATAGTGTATGTCAAACAAGTAAAATTGGGAATAGTTCTCTCATTGAGGTTGCTATTTTAATGTACCTCGGTTAAATCTAGCCCTAGCCTTCAGGAACTGCCTTTTCTCACTTTGAATCCACCCAATGAGCTCGATCTATCAATAGAATTCTCAATAAAGTTAAACAAGTCTATTGAATCCAATTCTATTTTTTAAGCTAAGTCAAAGCTAATTCGAACCCACATGGTCAAA
This sequence comes from Lycium ferocissimum, assembly GCF_029784015.1. NCBI lineage: Eukaryota > Viridiplantae > Streptophyta > Magnoliopsida > Solanales > Solanaceae > Lycium > Lycium ferocissimum. The sequence continues at coordinate 5,828,545 of NC_081352.1, forward strand.
CCTCAAAACAATTACATCCCCGAGTTACCTATTACTCTACGAGCCCAAATCTATAATTAGATTTTCAATTCTCATCCCATTTCAACATTTGAATCCTCAACTTAATAATTTAGTGTAATGACCCGTTTGGTTGTTATTCCATCTCCGACAGTTTTTACCCTTTTCTAAGCTTGGTTAGCTCACTTTGGACTCGAGTGGACCGTTGATATGCTTCCTGAGATTTTTAGAGTTGATTTGGGTGACTTTTTATGAAATTTGGGGCTTTAAGGGAAAAAGAGTAGACTCAAAATTGACTTTTCGTAAAAACGGTTCTTTTTCAGAAATTCATCAATTCTGAGAGGTCCGGATGGTTGTTTAGAACTTGTGTGTATATCTAGTTCAGTTCCCAATGCACTCAGATGCATTTTGGAACCTAGGTTGGGAAGTTGGTTATGAGGTATCGGGGGTTGACTTGGTCAACGAGACCTCCGATGGAAATTTTGAGGCTACGAGTGCGTTCGTAGCGCATTTTTATGAATATATGCATATTTGGTTTATGTCCGGGAGGTTCTGAGATGGTTTCGAGTGTCGATTCCACGTTTGGAAGACACTAGAATTTATCTGGTGTCTGGTGGCCGCCATAGCGGTCGGGTGGCCACCAAAGCGGTCAGGTGACCGCCATAGTGGTCGGCCGCAAAAGCGGTCGGGAGGTTGCCAAAGCGGTCGGGTGGTCGCCATAGCGGTCGGGTGGCCGCCATAGCAGCTGGGTAGCCGCAACAGCGGCTGACGGGCAGAATCTGCTATTTTTAAGTTTTAAAAGCCCCAACCTTAAGTCATTATATTCATTCTCATATCTCTAAGCTTGGGAGGCAATTTTGAGAGGGTTTCCACTAGTTCTTCACAAAGGTAACATCCTTGACCTTAGAATCATCTATTCACTTCTCTTAACCATTAATATATGCTAGGATTCTTCCTAAGAGTATGAAGGCTAAGTGGGTTTGGGGGTTTTCTTCTATTATGAACTTGTGGTTATAAAACCTTGATTTGCTGGTGGATTTAGCTTGGGTAAGAATGGAATTGATGGATAATAGGTATAGTAACTTGAATCTTCCATTTCTAAGGCTTAATTTGTGAATTAAAGGTTAGGGTTTATACCCAAATTTGGGGGTTTTCTATATAATCCGAATTTTGAGTAATTATTAACTAGATTAGTTGATTACAAATGGGAACTGAACATCTAGAACACTAACTCTATGGTGAGAGCTTTAGATTATTATTTTTACTTTTTTAGTTTATGAACCCTAGTTTATGGGTTTGAATTTGGGGATTTAATAAGAGTTAAGTTTATGAAATGCCTTCTTCTTGTTTCTAATTCCGCATTCGAATATGTTAGACTTTGATTATCTTGAGGCTCAATGTAAAGGAAGGGCACAAGTTTGACTCGAGATTGCTGCTCGGCCTGCTAGGTAGGTTACGACTTACCTTTGTGGTGAGACTTCGACTAGCGAAGCATATATTTAGATAATATTATCGGAGATTCATATAAACCTTCGGGTATGAAGTTTGGGTTGGATGTTGCCTTAGGGTTTGGTATTGCTTGTGACTTGTTTGATCGGGCTTGTGGCCTGTAGACTCCATAGGACCTTGTTTAGTATGTTGTGCATAATTGGTGGATTGTTTGTGAATTGGGAGTCAAACGGAAGAATGAAATTTCTTGATATTGATACTAGTACTTAGTGTACGCCTTGTTGTTGGTATAGAAATGTTAGAATATTTGATCCTTATTGTTATGGAAATTGGAGATTCGTTATGATTACTCTGTGGATCATTGTTGATAATATTGGTGCGCTTTGTATGGCACGGTTGTGTATCATTTGTGATATTGGTGCACTATGTTTGGCACAGCTTGAACTTGATATTGTTCACGGATTGTACTTGCATGGTTCCATATTCATACTCATATCCATGGCACGTAGATTATTGAGTAATCCTAGGCTTGTGACACGGGATGACAGGTTATGCTAGGTTGTGTGATACGGAATGACCGAGATGGAAATACTTATACTAAATTGTCAGGCTTTGTGATTGGTACTAATCATAGAAATGAGAAGGAAACATTGATAACTATGATATTGTGAGACTTGATTAATAGTAGAATTAAGAGTTGTGACTCCATTGTGGTTTATCTTGTTGCCTTGATGATGATATTACTTGTGTGCTCCTGCGTGGCACGATTGGTTGATATGATTCATTGATATTGTACTTGCATCATATTCATACTGCATACATTATTGCATGGGATATTGAGTCATCTTTGGGCTGTGTGCGGAGTGACCGATATTCTTCTAAAACATATTTTATATTGAGTCATCCTGGGCTGTGTGCGGAGTGACCGATATTCTTCTAAAACATATTTTATATTGAGTCATCTCTGGGCTGTGTGCGGAGTGACTGATATAGAACACTGATATTATGAGATTTTCAGATATTTGGTCCTCTGAGCTGTGTACGGAGTGACGGTGCTTGGACTTTGCGGGTCCCCCATGGGTTATGTTGCCGAGGCGTGGAGGTATTCCGCCGTCGAAGTACAAGAGTACAGGCATTACATTGCATCGCATTGCATTCATACCTTATATGGCATTGCTTTGATTATACTTCTTAGTTGATTATGACTTGGTTATGGTGTTGGTTGTACTTTTGGCTGTTTGTGAGTTAGACTACATTGGTTAGATCGTACTAGTAGACTTGTTTGATATATGTGAATAGTTGGCACAATTGAGATTAGTTGCTATAACATAAGGTTGGATATGAACGGTGATTACGTGGAAAAGCATGATTTGTACTCTATCGTTTACTTGTCTTCTTTTACCTTATTATCTTTATATATGTCAACTAGTCTTAGTCGGCCTAGATACCTACCAGTACCATTGTTTTGTACTGACCTACGCTTGCTGCATTCTTCTATGAATGCAGAGTATTAGACAGGTTCACTCTTTTCCCTCGCGGCTGATTAGCGAGGCTGTTGTAGAGTCATTCCAGGGTGAGCACGATGATGGCCGCTGCCCGGATGTTCTTTTCCTTACTAACTAACTTGTCTTACTCTTATTTCAAGACAATTGTATTATGAGACTTTTTCATCTTCAGACATGTAGTATTTAATTAGTGCTCTTGTATGACCAGACCAGATACTGGGGTAGTTTATGATTACTTCCGCATTTATTATATATTCAAGTGACAGGCTTCGTTACTTTATTTTCTTCCGCTATATATATACTGGGTTTGTGAATGTTGAATTCAGGGTTCGCCTACAGAGGTAGGATAGGTAGGTGCCCACGCGACATAGTGAAATTGGGTCGTGACATTTAGGGTTAGGTTCAAAATCCCCAAATTTCCACCTCTTAAACCCATTTTTAGGTGTTTAATTTAATGGGTAATCAAGATATAAATCCGACCAAGTTTTCAAAACACTTACCCAAGGTTCATAGGAGAAATTCTCCTCGAAAATCACCTCAATTTGAGCTTTCAAAGTACAAAATGGTGAAATAACATAACATACCGATTCTTCTCAATCTATACCTTAATGGGACCTTTAGTGCTATAATAGTCCAACCACGCGTCGCGGTCCAAATAGAAATTTTACCCAACATGATCAAGCTCTCTTGGCGCGATGGTTCTTCTGCCTAAGATTCCCCTTCATCGTAATCACGGTCGCGCCCCCTACCACTACCATGATGGCACCAGAAACTGTTTATTTTAACTTAGTTCCAAATGCGCAGAAATATCTCCAAGCCCCTTAGATTTTAAACAAACATATCAACAAGCCCCAAAATATTATATTAAATTACGAAGTCTCGACACAAGAAACGGGATGCGAAGAATCAAAATGAGGGGTTGGCTTGGTACAACTCTGAACCTGATCACATAAATTATGATAGATGGAGTATGATACTTTATGCTAAGAGGCGAAGGTGTCGTTGGTTGTGTTTAGTAAATGAGGTTTTACTTATACATGTTGTACCACACAAAGGGTATATTGAGTATGTCATGATTAAGTTGGTTCACTCGATGCAAATTAAGGCATCGAATGACAGTCACGTGTCTATTATTTTGGGGTGTGACACTATATTATGATTTTATTGGTGTTAAGATGCTAATATATTTTAGTGAACCAGTTGATAGGACCGAATTCGCTTGGTGTGGTAGACGCAGATGCCGGTAACGACCCTTTAAATTTGAGTTGCGGCACTTTCACTTTTATGCAATCACTTAGGGTTTTATGTTGTAAGAAATGCTAATTAAAATTTTTGGAAGTGGTTTAAAATCAATTTAGTCGAATATGTTTAAGTTTTTATATTATCTAGGGTGACGTGAACTTCATACGAGTATGTCAGCATTAAAACTAGGGAAAAGGGTCAAAAATACCCCTCTACTTTGGAAAAAGGGCTAAAAATATCCTCCGAACTTATTTTGGGTCAAAAATACTCCTCTCATCCTTAAAGTTTTCAAATATACCCCTGTCTTGACGGAAATTATCCCCCAAATAACCCAAATCATTTTTTAAACCCGCTCCATCATTTAAACCCGATCCAACTAAATAATTACCCATAAGATCCCCTTATTCCCCCAATACGTAGGTTTGAAGTTTGAGGAAATTGGGGGAATAAGGGGATCTTGTGGGTTATTATTTAGTTGGGTTGGGTTTAAATGATGGAGCGGGTTTAAAAAATGATTTCGGGTTATTTTGGGGGATAATTTTCATCAAGAAAGGGGTATATTTGAAAACTTTAAGGATGAGAGGGGTATTTTTGACCCAAAATAAGTTCGGAGGATATTTTTAGCCCTTTTTCCAAAGTAGAGGGGTATTTTTGACCCTTTTCCCTTAAAACTATTTTGAATCCATATGTAACTTTGAATCACTAATTAAAATATGATAATCTCAACAATTTGATTAGGACTTTTTAGCATGAGTAGTGTATACCACTATTTAATTTTTTTGTAGAGGTGATTTCAAATTTTCTTGTCTTGCTTGTCATTATTCTATATCTCGTCCCAAACTAGTTATGATCTTGTATATCATTGTAGATGCATTGCCTCATTTGACTTCGATAATAAATAATCTTTTAAGGAATATTGAGAGTTAGTTCTTGAAATATCCCATGTCTACAGTAGGGATGGGCGTTCGGTTCTTTGGTTCAATTCTTCGATTTTTGGTTTTTTTAAAGTGTGCATCGAACACCAAACAGAATTAGTTCGGTTCGCTTTTGTTTAGTTTTTGTAGTTCGGTCTTTTTGGTTCTTCTTGTCATGGTTTCTACTACCATAGTGAAGCTAATTTGCATGATTACTTTCTCTGTGCCCTTATTTCTCTCAAACCAACGCGAGAAAATAATAATTTATGTACAAGCCCTTGTTTTGATAATGGAGATGTTGCAATAATCATCACTTCCCATTATGATTTCACCCAATGTATAATCACTATATTGTAACTAGGTTGAACCCGCTCTCTTATATATAACTATGTTTATAGGGAGAGACCTGCTGCTTTTGATTTTCAAAGAAGAGTATAAGCCAGTAGCCAAGTAATGTGTGTACATTTTGCAGTACTTTTAATTTTTTATACTTATGTTATAATTTCAATTAAATCGAGGAATCGAGAAGTAAAACTGAGAACCGAACACCAAAGTTTTTGAAAAATTAGAACTTAAACCGAATCAAAGAATCGAAGAACCAAATTAGTAGAGTTCGGTTTGGTCTTTCGGTTTCGGTATTTATGCCCACCCCTAGTCTAGACAGACATAAATCTCCAATCAAGATCGAAAAAAATTCTCACAAACACCATCCTTAGTGTAAGTGTAACAATAATAATTAAGTCTTAATTTCCACGAGCTGTATTGGTTATATGAAACTTTCCTTCGATTGTTTTTTGCTCTTAGCTAAATGTAATGGTCTAGGCCCAACTACTAAAACATTGTGCACTCTAATCCAATTTTTTGGGGCCTGACGATTTTGTCCCCTTGAGTTTTAACTCAAAAAGCGCCCTACAACTAAATTTTGAACTCACCATTTAACGGCCCCTATCTTCCACTTCTATTCCAATGTGTGATTTGCATAAAGCACGATTCACAACAAACCCTTTTTCGAGTTCAGTCAATAACAATCCATGGGCTTGTACACTCACCTCCCTTAGCGACTTAGCATCCTCGCTAAGGTTTACGCTATTAACATACTAAGGGAGGTAATGACTATGATACCACATGTACCGGCCCAAGCCCAATGCTAAGTTATTTTCCCTTTGGATGAACTTTTATGGTCTCAGAATTTTGTCCCCTTAGGTTTAACCCAAAGTAGAGTTGAATTTTGAACTAGTTCGTCTATGACGCCCTAACTTTCTTCTCTCACTGCAATTCAAGATTTTCCTATTACACTAAGTTTGCATTAAATCGTTGTGGTTGTATATCAAGTCTTATCAGATAAATTTTGCACGCGATTTGTCTATCTCATCATTTTTTTTCGAGTCCAGAACCTAAATGTCGTGAAAAGTGGCAAAAATAATCAAAGTAATGGCTGAAAACAAAGTTTACAAAAACTAACTTTAAAGCACTTTTTTATGCGATACACGTGACTAGGCTAACGGTCCCTATTAAAATCCGTTGCCCGAGTTTTAAAAAAATAAAAATAAAATAAAATAAAATAATAGTTTTTGAATAAGGCACTAAAGAAATGTGTCATGCAAGCTAAAAATTTTCTAAAACACCAACAAGACTCTAAGTCATTATGTCATACTTGATAAGTGTTTAGTTCCTCAAACACTTTTAAACATGGTGAAAATATAAACTTTTTCTTTTAAAAGGTGTCTTCTCCACTATTACTCAAATCAAAAGCGAGTATATCAGAAATAAAAGATGGCGGGATAGACCCCCATTCCATTGAACTAGACATTGAAACAACCGCCCTAGCTAAACCCTAAGAAGCTTGATTCGCTGATTTTCTAACTAGAGAAACAGACACTAATTGAAAACCTTTCATTAGTGTCTTACAATCATAAACAAGAGAATCAAAATAAGAATTATTTGAAATATTTCCTTCGATAGCTTGATGAACTAGCTGATTAGCTGTCTCAATCACCACACAACTATTAGCAAAGCCGCTCTTCGACCAGCTGAGAGCTTCACGAATGCCCATAATCTCTGCAACTAACGGGCTAGCTACTTTATTTAAAAACCTTGCTTGCCCGCTAATGAAATCTTCTCTAGCCGTGCATATCAAGAATCCCACTCCCGCCAGACCACTGTGAATATCAAAGCTATCATTTGTGATACATTTAATTTCATTTTCATCTGGTTTTTGCATTTAGTAACCTAATTTAAGTGGATGAAACACTATATGATGATAACGCCTTTGCTATCCGAAATTCATGAAAATATTGTGCCTTCAAAAGAATTACATTTGGCGCTAGCTATTTATTATTCCAAAGTAAGGTGCTTCATCCATTCCATAATTCCCAAACCACAAAAATAACCTCCTCAACTTTACCTTTGTCAAAGTTCTGACGTAGGTCCTCAATCCATTAGCAAGGGTGGATCTGCAAGGGTGGATCTTCGTTGTAGCCAGTCGAACTCAGTTTGCTACCAACATTGTTTGGGAATAGTGCATTCCACCAAGCAATGAATAATAGTTTCCTTGGGGTGAAGACATTGTGGATAGAAAGTTGGGGGAGTTACTTTCTTTTTTACCAATCGATCACAAGTCAGCAATAATCCTTTCAAAGACCGCCAAAGAAAGTTATGTATTTTAGGAGGTAACGAGAGGCTCCAAATAAATTTCCAAAAACTGCGATGTGTACTGGTGCTATGTTCATCGTCATACAGGATTCGACAACCAATCTTCATAGGAATACATTCCCTTACTATCCTAATTCCACATACAAACATCTCCTCGTGGCATAATACTCAATGGAATCTCTATAATCACCTCTACCTCTGACACGGTAAAATGTTCTTTCAGAATGTCAAGATCCTATTTGTCACACCCCAATTTCCGATAGGGTGTGATGGGCACCCGACCCTTATCCAGGGACGAGCGAACCCTCAGACTATCGTAATACTCGTACTCACATTGGGCCCTGACCAAATCATAAATACATAATTTCAAATCAAACACAAACTTGCGAAGGTACAAAATCGGTAATTTCACATATCACAAAATGACGGCTTATAGAGCCGCTCACAACTGACATCTGATGCACATGACTCTGTCTGCAAAGTCTCTAACATGACTCGGATATCATAACACACACAAACTCTGACTCGGCAAAGACTCCGGGACAAGTGGAGCTCGCCAATCCCGTCGGGAACATCTTCCTCGCTAATACCTTTAGCTCACCCAGGGTGCCCCGCGCGCACGAAACGCAGCCCCCCCCGAAGAAAGGGGGTCAGTACGGAATATGTACTGAGTATGTATAGCAGAAATACGGAACCATAGGAACAAAATATAGAAGATAGACATAATATGCAAAGTATCAAAATATGTAGTTAAAATGCAAATCATGCACAGTGCTCTTGAACGGTGTGGTCGCCCGCTCGTCGTTGGCGCCACGCCACAAAGATCACACCTCCGAAGATTTCATATCTCCGTAACCCGACATATCCCCGTAACACATCATAGCCAGCCATCACACCATAACACAACATCACACCAACGGAACCCGCCCTCTCGAGAGGAGCTCGAGAACCATAACACAAGATCACACCGGAATTTATCATAACGCGCACGAAGCATAACAGCTCCGGACTCGGTGAAGGAGGTACAACCATGAGCACGAGCGGAGTCGTGAGCATACATATGCGTAAAATCATAATCATAAATCATTAAGTAAGTAAGAGATCCATATGCGAAAGTTCAAAAGAAAACGAAATTTACATTTTCCGAAGGTCATGTAATAGGCCTAGAAAGGTCGCGGCCCCACGGACGGGTGTCGACCCCCGTCCGAGCCCGACTAGGGTAGGTAGGGGAAAGTTATGCCTTATGAAGTTACCTATTATGTTTTTGAGCGTGCGATCCGAGCTCGTATGCAAAAGTTACGGACGTTTGAAGTTCGGGACCATTTTTAGTCAAAATTCTTTATAAAAACTTCGAAAATTCAATCTTTTGAAAACATGAAAGTCCTATTTTGGTCCCATTAAAGAGTAGATCTTACGGAACGAACAAAGTACATACCTAAGCTCGGATTCTAAGAGTGGAATTACCCCAAAGCTCGGGTCATAGCCTAATAGTACTAAGACATGCCAAAGAAAGAAAGGTGAGCTTTACATACCTTGGCCGCCCTCGGAACTAATCCAATTTGCGCCTCGGCTTCTCAAGATCTACAACACATCAATAGGCATCAAGCATTAGCCATAAGCATTGAAGAGTCTCATTCCAAGCCATCACTTTTTCTACGGAAATTTCGACAAAGACCTCCCCTATATATCCATCAACCCCGAGGATTCAACTCGGCTAATATCAACAACAACCAAACCAATAATCATAATAACAACATCCATAGTCAATTCATAATGCATTCTAAGCAATCCGCATAATATTTCAAGACAATTCAAAGAATATGCTAGGCAACCCGAAGTCTTCCAACTTAATGAATATGACAATAGCGCGTTTCTTTCTTTCCAATTCTCATACTACGTCAACAATTCCATACATCACCACATTACCTTCATAAATATAAGAAAACATATTGGAATCACATTAAGCTTCAAATCAGCCCACAACACTACAACTTCAACATAAGTCATTAAACCTTCATTTTTATTACATAATCCGCAACAAACAACTACCAAAATACAACATAAAATTTATTCACCCAACTCCCCTCCAAATCAGCCCCCCACGGCTACACACATAACACCACACCCAAACATCAACATTCAAGGATTCATGATTTCCATTTATTTCAACACACCACAACAACCAACATGCCAATTAGAATTGATTCATCACTCCTAGACATGCAATACATATGCACGGCCAACATCAACATTTGTGGCTCAACTTCAACATCCATATTTTCATGATTTTTATTCATTTCCATGCATTATAAACGTCCAAACATCCACAAAACATGCAAAAGAGAATTGAATCATACCTTCCCTCTTACCTTCTTCACTCTCTTCGGCTAAGTTATACATGGCAAGACAATGATTTACTTCTTCCAACAACTACTCCATAAGATAGAGGACCTTCCATTTAGTAGGGAGACAAGAAGAAAAGAATTTTCCATGATCAGTCCATGGGGCTGGTTCGGCCAGCCCCCTTAGCCGTGTGCTCTCTTTCTTTTTTGTTCTTCATTTTTCTTCATGTTTATAGAGTAATAGAAGATGAATACTTGTCTTCTTTTCTTTTCATCACATGTCCACATATATATATATATATATAAAGAGAGAGGTGGCCGGTTATGCCCCTCTTTATTTTCTCCAATTATCTTAAATTTTCTAGAAATTTCTTTATGGAATAAAGGATGAATGACTTCTTGACTTGGTCAAACCTTGCCCACATATGGATGTCTTGCAATGTAAGATTATCACCTACCCCTTTTAATGGCTTAAATTAATTGGCCAACATGGACACCTTGGCCATTTCATAAAATTATTTTTCCATAATGTATTCTTAGTCCCAAATTTTTCCTTAATGCTTCCTTCCAACAAAATCATAACCCATTCGTCGTAAAACAACGCCGAGAGATAACCTTGTCCATAATTCTTCGCAACCAACTTAAAATATTCCGATGTGCGAAATGCGAGATATAACACTATTCCCCTTTTCCAGGCTTGAGCAAGTCGGATACCATTAGATCATCAATACCATACCTATTTTTAGTAGTAATAAAATGAGAACTAGTAGTGGGTATCCATGGGTCTATGTATACCTGTGTGGCACGTCTATCTCCAATTCGGCGTAAGCACCCTCGTTGTAACACAGTTTTTCCTTCACATAATGAGCTCCAGAAAAAGCTCGTATTCGTACCAATTTTAGCCTGCAGAAAATTAGAGTTAGCATAATATTTAGCCTTCAATAATTATTTACTGACAAGTAATTCTAGCTGGGTCATAATATTCCATCCAGTCTTTGCTAGAATTGCCATATTAAATTTTCTTAACTCCCGAAATCTCATACCTCCATCCTTGTTCCTAGAACACATATTCTCCCATGAGAGACAATGAATACCGTTACCTTCCCCCATTCCATTCTTCCACCAAAACCCATTCATAGCAATTTGGATGGACTTGAAAATATTATCAGGTAACAAAAAGATAGCCATCAAATAGGTAAGGATAATCTGAATCACTGTTTTGAGTAATATTTTCTTACCCGCCCAGAATAAAAAATTACTTTTTCATCCATTAAGCTTTGCCCAAACTTTATCTTGCACCTACGCGAACACTTATTCGTTCGTTCCCGCAAGCACTTAATTACAAACTCTTTTAGATAATTTATCCAACATCTTAAAGGAATGCTTTTGGTGGAGAACTCAATTGTCTATTCATATTCAAATTATATGGTTTTTAGCAAAGACAAATTCCATCACAACAAGAATTCTTCAATCACATTCTGTAACAAAAAAATTGAATAGAATTTTAGTTGACTTTAATATTCTAAATATTAGTCAGTTTTAAATATTACAATTTTATCGAACATTAAAATACGTTTTCAAAGACAATTTTAGTTTTCAAAGGGCATAAAACTCTATCAATGTTTTGAGAATATTTTTGTCGTTTAACATTTAACGTTTTAACATTGATGCGTTTATAATAAACTAGATTTATGACACGACCTATTTCGTTGAGTAAATTTTAAGAAAACATTACATAACTATTATATTAGAATTGTATAATAAATATTAATATAATAAAAAAATGAGTAGACAATATGCATCAAATAGAGTCAGAAATATTTAATTCTGACTATGATTTACTCAAATCTTCAATCACGCCTCATACACGGGAATATCAAAGAAGGAATAATGATGTATATTCTAAGTTTTTTTTTTCTAAATTATTACTTTAATTGAATGAATATGCATTACTGGAAAGATTTAAAATTGAACTGCTTTGATGAACCTAGAAAAATTGTATTTTGGTTTCCTTTATTAAAGACAATATCAAAGAAGAAATAATGATGTATATTCTTATTCTGTTTTTTAAAATTAGTACTTTAATTGAATGAATATATATAACTGGAAAGATTTAAAATTGAAGTGCTTTGATGAACCTAGAGAAATTGTATTTTGGTTTCCTTTATTAAAGACACTAGATGCCCGTGCCCGTGCTAAGAACAGGTGTTTGCCCAACATCGTTGTATAAAAGAGGTTTGATACTAAGAAAGATAATTTCATACCTGTTTTCATTATTTAGTAGAATTTCCCAAAACAAGGAAGCAATACGATCAAGCCGAATAAGTATTACATAATATATTTCACACTATTTTCATTTGCAAAACAAATTTGCACAGTTACATTCTTGAGCTTGCTAATGAGAGACAAAAATAGTCAGATTTTTTATATTCATGTTGTGGTCCAACTAATACAAAAACTGTGCCACAATTGTATAAAATTTGGTTTTTAACCATCGTAGTTGACAGTACATACTTCATTTGGGTATCCACTAAAAGAAGAAAAAACCAAGCATTTGAATCAGAACATAGCATACAAAACTAAATTTAGGATGATAAATGCTAAAGTAAAAGAGACGGCTAGCCTTCTATTATTGGAAGACTGACAATTTCAAGGAATTTTTTCTGCATTCACCTAATTAATTTAAGCAATTAAGTGACAATTATTGCCGGTAACCGAATGTATACTAACACCACGAAAGGCTTCTCTAAACTTTTAGAAAAATGTTCATTTCTGGCCTTTATCTGTCAACAGTAACAAATCATACATGGTATCAGATGATTACACATGTCATGCCAACTAATTAGTCCAAGTGTCACGACCCAACCCGCCATGACTGGCATCCAACTAAATCCTTGTGGGTGAACCAACACACAAGACATCTACTCATTCAAATCCTGTTTTATATTAACCAAGCTAATCAGTAATTACTTATTCAAACATCAAAAGAACAAAATACGTCATGCCATAAAATACTGAAATAAGTGCGGAAGTTCTAACTATTACATAATCCCCAAAATCCAAAAGTCATCGTACAGGACTCTAATCTAAAACATGTGTACGGAATGAAATCTGACTATTAAATCCATAATGTCCAGAGTAAGAAAAGACATCATAAGAAGAAGATCTTCGCGCGGCCTGGCATGGGAAGAAGCTCACTCTAAATCTATCAGCAAACGTCCTCCAGGCTAGATGTGAGGGCGCGTAGCAGTCTTTGTATCACAATCTGCACTCAAAAGAATACAACAAGGTAGTATCAGTACAAACACTATGTACCGGTAGATATCATAGGCCGACTAAGATTAGTATCATGCATATTTCATAAAATCAATAGAATAAATAAGCCAGTCAATATTCATGAATATCAATAAAACCACAGCAGGTCAACCAAGGATAATCACAATCAAATCACCAAGAATGTCAAGAATCACAATCACGTAAGCCACAACAGAAATAAGTTACCACAATGACCACACTCACTGTGCACACATGCTAACTGATGTCATTGCTCAGTAGTCATGACCTGCTGGGGACCCATGATGTCCATGTGCCACTCATTCCGGAACACTCCTCGGACTCAAGCACAACCTTTCGCTCCGGAACGAGCCTCGAACGCGGGACATATCAACGTACCTCTCATTTTTAAAACTATTCTCGGACCACGAGCCCATAACCTAGGTCACATATGTGCCTTTCTATACCTCTTTACATAGCAGTGTTTCTTACCTTCTCAATATCACCACTCAAATCATCATTCCATGTCACAATACCGTCGTGAAGATCATATTAACTTCTCATCACAAAACATTCACTGGAGAATCAACACACAAGAATAATGGCACGAAGTCTACAAAAACACTCAATCACAATCACATAGGAGTTTATCCACACCATATCATGCATGAAACCTAAGCATGCTTTCTTCTAGAGAATTCACAAACATACAATCAACTAACCAAAGTCTAACTCAAGTAGACCATAACCTACCTCAATGTAGAGCTGGGACAACGCAAGTCACTCCGCTACAGCCTTTCCTTTCCTTAAGGCCTTAGAATGCTCAAAGTCTAGAAACAGAAGGCTCAATGAGTCACAATTACTCAAACCACAAGCATCAATGCAATAATATCCTTCCCTTTACCCCATTCCAAGGGGTGGATGATTTTCTAGGTGTTAGGCAACCTATCAAGGGCCTTAGTAATCATTAATCATCAATCTATAACAACATTTTATCAATATTCCCATTACAAGTAGTTTTTATGGTCAAGACACCATTTTTATAGAACCCTAGGTCTCCAGTGTCACGACCCGAATAGGAGCCATGATGGGTATTCGGAGCTGACTACCGAGCACCACTCATATCGCTAGTGATCATACTTATTCTCATGCTCATAATCATAGGGAAAACCAATCTCACTTTGAAACATATTTACCTTTATATACATAAGCCCTTCGGCTATCAAAATAATACATGTACGATAAGGAAATAATGAGACCATACTACCCACACATACATATCTACGAGCCTCTACTAGAGTACTAGACATATGGACGGGACAGGACCCCGTCGTGCCTAAAACATGTATATATATACAAAATGATAAATCAATGGCACCTCCGGAACAATGGAGTGCTCATAAAGTCTGCTGATAGCTCCTACGAATCTGGATCACCTCCCTGTCTACCTGTGGGCATGAACACAGCGTCCAAAGAAAAAGGCGTCAGTACGAACATTGTACTGAGTATGTAAGGCATGAACGAAATGAACATAATAGAGAAATCATAAGACATAAGATGAAGATATAATCTGCTTAACCTTTAAGAGTAAAGACATTTTATACATATCACCTATATCATCATCTCACATGTATCATCATCGTTAACCAGCGTCCGGGTACCATCATATGCCACCCACTAGTGGTGTCATTCCCGGCCCTCTAGGATCGGTGTAATCATAAGCAGACCGCCTTAGCGGTGACATGCTCGGCCATTTAGGCACGGTGGAATCGTATGCAGCCTTCCTTCACGGTGACATGCCCGGCCATTTCGGCATGGTGGAATCATATCATCATGTGCTCATCATAGACTTATCATTATCATACATATCATAGACATACCATGACCTTATCATAAGCTTATCGTAACCTTATCATAAACTTAGCATCATCATACATTTATCGTTAAAATATACATTAGAACTTGAAGGAAACTATGGCTATGTCGGGGTGACGTAAGGTCGTGAACCCCCGATTACATTATGGAGTGATCATAATCATTATATATCTCACCTCGAGGGGACTAACATTTTAAGGTGAGTGTACACCATGAACAACATCAAGGGATCGTAAATAGGATCATTAACTTCATGGACATCATATCTTGCTTTAGAATCTCTAGGCTTAGACTTATCATCATTAGTACCATATTCATGACATATTTCTCATCTTTATCACATAAGAAGCTCTTTATCAATGTTGACTCATAGTTCCCAGGATGTAAAAAAGTCATGGAGAGGTAGGCAAAATAATATCATAGGAATCATATAAGGACCAATAGCTTCGTAGGAATGTCATATCATGAGCTTTAGGACTTCTAGACTTAGATTCATCATCAGTATTGTCATGTTCATAACGTATCTTTTTTATTTATCTTGTATAAAGCTCTTTATAATCGTAGACTCATAATTTCCGATATGTAGGAAAATCATGGAAAGATAGGAGGATTCATGCCATAGGAGTCATGCCTTAGAGAGAAGGGACTAGCCTTACATACCTTTTATTTTAGTTATTCTATCACTTGATCGTTCTCCTTCCATGCTCACGTCTCTACCTTCAAGAGAGATCGTATCAATATTAGATAATCGGCAGCTTAGCATAATTGACTAAAGCTAGAGAAAATTGGGCATCATTTCCTTTATTTATATGACTTTCCCCATATCATCTATCAACTCCAAAATATCTATAATAACATTCTCAACATTATAACCAACAATCTTCATTCATCTACATTATCCACATTTCACAACTTCACTTCAATTCTCCCATAATCATGGTCATAGAACACTACTACGTTTTCTTGCATATAATGTTTACCCCATGTTCTTAATGTCATTTATAACATATTATAATCATAATATCTCAAGAATCATGACTCATCTCAAGCTACTACTCAAAATCTCATTATTCTCATCTTTGTAACCCATTTTCTATCTCCTTTCATAATCTAAATCTTTCAACCTCCCAATACCTTAAAAAACATAGAATGATCATAAAACTAACCTTAGATAGTGTAGGAGCAATTTTGGGATGATAATCTTTCACTTGAAGAAAAACCCTAGCTTCAATCAAAAGAGTTTTCTTGACTCCAAGCAATCCTAGAGAGCTTCTTGCATTTGATTTCCTTGGTTTGATGAAGTTGATCATAAAATTCTCTTGAGTTCTTATGGATGAAGAGTAGAGAGGGTTCTAGAGTGTTCTTGAGGTGAGAGGTGAAAATGAAATGAAATAAATGAACTTGGGGTCTCTTATATTAATTTTCAAAGCTGCCCGACTCAATTCTACGGACCAACATACGGTCCGTATAAATTATATGGACCGTATGTCTGGCCGTATATTTGGTCCAGTGGAGCTGCCATTCTGGGCAGGATATACGGTTGAACATACGGCCAGTATGTTTTATACGGCCAGTATGTTTGGCCGTACAATGCCTAGCTTTTTCCGAACTCTTTCTCGTCGACTCGTTTGATCTCCAATCCTTATGGTACCTTCTTAATACGTGTTTAACACTCCATTAACAATTTAAGGGACATTATAGCTCTTCTCCAAGACATCACCAAGCTTTCATTAGCTCGGTACTCATAATCTTTCTCAATACATAACGTATACCTTGCCTTTCTTGGCAAACCTTCTTCCCTTACTTCGAATGTCTTTGAAATCTCAATTAGGATCATCAACTGCTATTTCTTACTCGTCGAAACATCGTATACTTCGTGCCCTTCGTCAGTCTATTCACTGTGCATGAACAAAAAAAATTTCGAGGTGTAACATTCTTCCCCCCATGGGAACATTCGTCCTCGAATGTTGAACCGACCCTGTATAAGTATATTGGTTATGATGATCTTATAACGAATCAATTCTAACTAGGACTCGTCTATTATGTCGTGGCCCTTTTTTCTTAACTTAATACCATTCTCCACCTGACTTCAGTTGATTTTGTATTTCCAAAGAAAGTGGTTATAATTTAGCTACTTCCGTAGTTGACTACAACTTACTATATCCATCTACACTTAAAACTTAAGTTGAGTCTTTCTCATTCTGAAGTCGTCTTTCTCGTCTTTTTCAGTAACACTGTAGAGTCGAAGCTGTTTAGGTAGGTTTTCCACCGCATATTGGTCTCTCTTGTTTTCTCTTCCAATTCTTATAGGTCTACCTCCATCATCCTTCTTGAAGTCATCCCTTTTAATCCTCTGACATGCACTATCTATAACATTCCCTTGATTAAACATCATTTCGAGGGACATAAGTGAGTCACTTTCCTGATATGATCCTCCTTGATACTCGGGCTATGGTATTAAGCCTCATATGGTTTGCGAATCTCTTCCATTTCTCTTTTCTTCCATATGACCATGATAATGGTATTAGTTCACATCTGTAGAGTCTAGATAAATTCAGTCCGAGGTGTCCTGTCATAGGTATTACACCTCGAAAAAAATTTCGTTAGCGTACAGTGAATAGACTAACGAAGGGCATGGCGTATACGATGTTTTGACAAGTAAGAAATAGTCTTTAATGGTCCTAATTAAGATTTCCAAAGACATTCGAGGTAAGAGAGGAAAGTTGTTAAGGAAAGCAGATTATATATTGTGTGTCGGGCAAAAATTTTGAGTATTGAAATAATGAGGGTTTAGAGAAGTCTTGGAGAAGAGTTATAATGACCCTTAGATTGTTAATGAAGTGTTAAACAAGTGTTAAGAAGGTTCCATAAGGATCGGAGATCAAACGAAGTGATGAAAATAAGATTCAGTGAACTGATGGGTTATACGGTCGATTATACGGTCTGTATAATGTTATACGATCCGTATAATAGACCGCAGAACCATCACAGTGAAGGTTCCTCACTGGTGGGATTATACGGTCAGTTATACGGACCGTATAAAATTATACAGCCCGTATAATGGACCGTATAATGGTCACAGAGAACAGAAACCGAAGGGTCCATTTCACGGTCACTTATACGGACCGTATAAATTATACGGACCGTATAAGTGTCCGTATAATTGCCCGACGGGATCAGATTTTAAGTTATTAAGAGGAGACCCAAGTCATTTTAATTAATTTCATTTTCATTCCACACAAGTCAAGAACTCTCTAGAATATTCTCTACACTTCATCCACAAGAAAACAAAGGAAATCGAAGATCAATATCAAGAATTCAAGTGAATCAAGTGTATGAAATTCATCAAAGTTCATCTAAGTCAAGAAATCCGAAGAGAAGTGAACTAGGGTTTTGGAGTAAGAAGAGTATTGCCACTCAAGGCTTGTTCTACACTATCTAAGGTGAGTTTCATGATCTTCTCACATTATTTGAAGTGTTGAAAAGTTGAAACACTTGGATTGTACTAGAATATAGAAAATGGGTCATAAATGTGGGAATAGTGTTATTGTTGAGTAGTAATTTGGAATGAATCATGAATATGGATATGTTGTGATTGTAAGTAGATTATGAATGACATTTAGAACATGGAATGAGCATTATACGTGAAAGAACATAATAGTGAATTATGACCATGACTATGGGGAAATTGAAGTGAAATGGTGAAAATGTGAATAATGTAGATAAATGATGCTTGTTATTTATGGTATCATGAATGTTGTTACGGATGTTTGGGAGTTGATATGAAATATGGAGGAAACCATATGAATAAAGGAAATGCTGCCCAATTTTCTCTAGCTTTAGCAAGCGATAGAATAGTTAAACGACAAAGGTATGTGAGGCTAGTCCTTTCTTTCTAAGGCATGAATCTTATGGCATGATTTTCCTCTTTCTTCATGAATTCCCTGTCCTCAATGAAACTATGAGTACTTGTTCATGAATAGTCATATGAGATAAGAGATATGCTATGAGTATGGTAATGATGATGACAAGCTTAAGTCTAAAGATTCTAGAGTCATGATATGATGTTATCTATAAGCTATTGATGTTGATCATTATATATACTTACCTTATATGCTAATTCCTTCAAGGTGAGGCAGAATGTTTATGAATGCTCCATGATGTAATCGGGGGTTCACGACCTTATGTTACCCCAATAAAGTATAGTCGTCCTTGAGTTCCAAACATGTATTATGATAAGTATATTATGATGAGCACATGATGATGATATTACATCGCGCCTATATGGCCGGGCAGTCACCGCCAAGGCGGGCAGCTATACACCATGGCCAGATGGCATGGGCAGACACCACTAGTGGGCGGCATGAGATGGTACCCCGGACGCAGGCTAATGCTATTGATTATCACACCGCACCTATATGGTCGGGCAGCTTATATATATTTATGCACATATGATATGATGATGATTATGAAAGTAAGCCAGCATGCATTATTTCTTTCATGATTCACAGTCAGTTACAGATCGCTCCTCATTTGATGCCTCCCTTATTTCATTGATGTCTTATTATTGTTTATGCCTTACATACTCAGTACAATGTTCGTACTGACGTCCTTTTCCTTGGACGCTGTGTTCGTAACCACGGTGGAGACAGAGAGACGATACGGATCCATAGGAGCTATCGCATGATTTACAGAGCCCTCCTTTATTCCGGAGGTGCTATTTTCGACAAATTTTTTTGTGTACATATATTTTGGGCACGACGGGGTCCTGTCCCGTCCATATGTCTAGTACTCTAGTAGAGGCTTGTAGATGCGCAGTTGTGGGTAGTATGGTCTCACATTCTTTCTTGTATATGCATGTATATATATTATTTTGATAGCCAAAGGGCTTATGTATATAAAGTAAACATGTTTTCAATGTTAACAGTTTTCTATGATTATGAGCATATATTATGAATGAAAGCAGATAAGTATCAGATCGAGTGGTGTTCGGTGGTTAGCTCCGGATACCCGTCATGGCCCGTAGCCAGGTCGTGACAAAAGTGGTATCAGAGCAGTTCAGTCCTAGAAAGTGTCTACGAGCCGTGTCTAGTAGAGTCTTGTTTATGGTGTGTTGTGCGCCACGCTAATAAACAAGAGGCTACAGGGCATTTAGGAAAAATGACCTCTTTCATCTTAAGAGATCGTGCCATAGAGCTGTGTTATTAGATTTTGTCCTCCCTAATAAGTGTGCTATGATTTCAGAAATGCCGCCAAAAGGAAAAGCTAAAGCCGCCCAGAAGGGAAAAACTACGATGAAAAGGCGGGCAGAAAGAGAGCCGCCAATGGATGTAGATGAGGGTGAATCACACCATGAGGCTCCATCTAATGCCTCCACTACTCCGCCTATTACGGAAGAACAAGAAGGGGCATCGGCTCCAGCTCCTATGCCTCCAGTGCCTCCACCGGCTACTTCGGGTCAACAAGTGACCGAGGCCATTCATTTAGTGACACTATTGGTTGCCGCTCAGGAACAGCGGCAGAATACGGGCCCAAGTGATCGGTCAGCTAGTACTAGAGCCTGTGACTTTATGAGTTTAAATCCTCCGGAGTTCTTCGGGTCAAAGTCGGATGAAGATCCGCAAGGCTTTATTGATGAAATGTTGAGAACATTACGGATTATTCATGCCTCCGAGACCGAATCCGTGGAGTTGGCATCTTATAGACTCCGGGATGTGGCGGTATTATGGTATAATAATTGGATAGCATCGAGAAAGGAGAATGCGCCTCCTCCCGTTTGGCAAGAATTCGTAGATGCCTTTATTCGCCATTATTTGCCACCCGAGGTCCGCCGAGCTAGAGCGGATAGATTTCTAAATTTGAAACAAGGAAACATGAGCGCCCGGGAGTATAGCCTTCAATTTAACTCTTTGGCTAGATATGCCCCGACTATGGTGGCCGACATGGGAGATCGGGTGCATAGATTTGTGAGTGGCTTGGGGCCACATTTGTTTAAAGATTGTTTGACGGCTTCATTGCAAGATGGGATGGATATTTCCCGCATTCAAGCCCATGCCCAAAATCTAGAAGGACAACAACCTCCGTAAAGGGGTGATCGTGATGTCGATAGAGGGGAAAGCAAAAGGGCCAGATCTATAGGCGCAGGCAGTGATTACAGAGGGGGATCAAGGCAGTCATACTCTAGATACTCAGGCCAGTCGATGACTAGTGCACCTCCCCGATTTACAGGTAGGAGATTTGATCACTCATTCCGTTCAGGACAGGGTCAGAGTTCGAGGGCCTCAGGTTCACAGTTTGGGGGAGACTATAGCCAGAGGAGACCTCCGGTACCGCGATGTAGTCAGTGCGGTAGATTACATTCCGGACAGTGCCGCCAGGGTTCAGATGCTTGTTATACCTGTGGCCAGGTTGGGCACATGATGAGAGATTGCCCGTCGATGAGCGGTAGAGTTGGGGTCCAGCCTACAGGATCAGCGGCTGGTTCTTCTTCAGTGCGCCCGGTAGGGCAGACTCCCTAGATTCCAGCAGGCCGAGGGGGAGCATCCACTTCAAGTGCCACTCAGCCCCGCTTGTATGCTTTAGCCGGACGACAGGATCTTGAGTCCTCTCTAGATGTGGTTACAGGTACATTGTCCGTATTTTCTCATGATGTGTATGCATTGATAGATCTGGGTTCCACATTATCTTATATTACTCCATATGTTGCTAATCGTATTGGGGTGAAACCCGAGCCAATCAAACCTTTTGAGGTATCTATTTAGTTGAGCTGGAAATGTTAGATTTCGATGTGATTATGGGTATGGATTGGTTGGCCTCATGTTATGCTAATGTTGATTGTCGAATGAAAGTGGTTCGATTTCAATTTCCGGGAGAGCCTGTGCTCGAATGGAAGGGTAATACGGCAACTCCAAGAGGTAGGTTTATTTCGTACCTTAAGGTAAGGAAGATGATAGCTAAGGGCTGCATTTATCATTTAGTCCGAGTTCATGACACTGAAGCCAAGTCGCCAACTTTCCAATCTGTTCCAGTAGTGAATGAATTTCCGGATGTACTTCCAAATGAACTTCCAGGCCTTCCCCCAGAAAGAGAAATTGATTTCGCTATTGACGTATTGCTGGATACTAAGCCTATTTCTATTCCTCCTTATCGAATGGCTCCGAAAGAATTGAAAGAGCTAAAGGTGCAGTTAAAAGATTTGCTTGAGAAGGGGTTTATTAGACCCAGTTCATCCCCGTAGGGAGCCCCAGTCTTATTTGTAAGAAAGAAAGATGGCTCCCTACGAATGTGTATTGATTATAGACAGTTGAATAAGGTGACGATAAAGAACAAATATCCCCTTCGGAGAATTGATGATTTATTTGATCAACTACAGGGTGCCAAGTGATTTTCTAAAATAGACTTGAGGTCGGGTTATCATCAAGTGAGAGTTAGAGAAGAAGATATTCCCAAGACAGCTTTCAGAACGAGATATGGCCATTATGAATTCCGAGTGATGTCGTTTGGGTTAACTAATGCTCCGGCAGTGTTCATGAATTTGATGAATAATGTATTCAGGCCTCTCTTGGATCTATTTGTAATAGTATTCATTGATGATATTCTCATGTATTCTCGCACAATCAGAACATGCAGATCATTTACGTATTGTTCTTGGAATTCTTCGAACTCGGGAGTTGTATGCAAAATTTTCAAAGTGCGAGTTTTGGCTGAATTCTGTGACATTCTTGGGTCATGTTATTTCAAATGATGGCATTAGAGTTGATACTCAGAAAATTGAAGCTGTGAAGACTTGGCCAAGGCCTACGACGCCTACCGAAGTTCGTAGCTTTCTGGGATTGGCAGGTTATTATAGGAGATTCGTAGAGGGCTTTTCTTCTATTTCAGCCCTATTGACGAAGCTAACCCAGAAGTCGGCAAAATTTCAGTGGAATGATGCTTGTGAGTGTAGCTTTCAAGAGTTGAAGAACAGGTTGACCTCAGCTCCAGTCTTAACTCTTCCAGAAGGGCCGGATGGTTATGTTGTGTATTGTGATGCTTCTGGCGTTGGGTTAGGGTGTGTATTGATGCAGCATGGTAGAGTTATTGCTTATGCTTCGAGACAGCTGCGGAAACATGAAAAGAACTACCCCACTCATGATCTTGAATTGGCTGCAGTTATTCATGCATTAAAAATGTGGAGACATTATTTGTATGGTGTGCATGTTGATATTTATACAGAACACAAGAGTCTCCAATACATTTTCAGACAGAAGGAGTTGAATCTGCGACAGAGGCGGTGGTTAGAATTATTGAAGGATTATGATGTGAATATTTTATACCACCCCGGAAGGGAAAACGTAGTAGCTGACGCGCTTAACCACCGATCTATGGGTAGCCTACATGAGGTGCGCTCGGAGAGGAAGGAATTGATTCATAAGCTCCACCAACTAGCTAATCTTGGAGTGCGTCTAATTGATTCAGGTGGTGCAGGAGTTAGTGTTAATAATCCCACGATTTCGTCCTTGGATATGGAAGTGAAAGAGCGATAGTATGAAGATCCTCAACTGAACCATTATAGAGATACATGTCATGCAAAAGAGAAATCCCCATTTGAAACCTCTATAGATGGAATTCTTAGATACCGAGGCAGGCTATGTGTTCCAAATGTTGCAGAATTGCGTCGTCGAATCCTAGAGGAAGCTCATTATTCTCGGTATTCTATTCATCCAGGAACGACAAAGATGTATTATGATCTCAAGTTGATATATTGGTGGGATGGCATGAAAAGAGACATAGCAGAATTTGTAGCACAATGCCCAAATTGCCAGCAAGTGAAGATAGAACACTAAAAGCCAGGGGAATTATTGCAATCAATGAAAATTCCTACATGGAAATGGAAAGTGATCAATATGGATTTTATTGTAGGACTACCCCGTTCCCGAGGCAAGTATGATTCTATATGGGTGATTGTGGATAGATTGACGAAAGCAGCTCATTTTCTTCCAGTCAGGACCACACACTCAGCAGAAGATTATGCAAGGTTGTATATCAAGGAAGTTGTGAGACTTCATGGTGTTCTGATATCCATTATTACAGACAGAGGAGCACAGTTTACAGCCAAGTTCTGAAAATCTTTTCAAGAAGGCCTAGGTACTCAAGTAAAGCTTAGCATGGCATTTCATCCGCAAACTGATGGACAAGCCGAACGTACTATTCAGACTTTGGAGGATATGCTAAGAGCATGTATTTTAGATTTTGGTGGTAGTTGGGATGACCACTTACCCCTTATCGAGTTTGCATATAATAATAGCTATCATTCCAGTATCCAAATGGCTCCGTATGAAGCTTTATATGGAAGGAAGTGTAGATCTCCAATTGGATGGTTTGAAATCGGAGAAGTACAATTAATAGGCCCTGAGTTGATTCAACAAGCGCTGGAAAAAGTCAAGGTGATCCGAGATCGATTGTTGACAGCCCAAAGTCGCCAAAAATCTTACGCGGACAACCGCCGGCGAGACTTAGAATTTCAAGTTGATGATTGGGTATTTTTTAAGGTGTCGCCAATGAGAGGGGTGATGAGATTTGGCAAGAAAGGAAAATTGAGTCCTCGATATATCGGACCTTATAAGATCATCCGCAAGGTGGGTCAAGTAGCTTATGAATTGGACTTACCTCCAGAACTCGAATTAGTCCATCCAGTTTTCCATGTCTCAATGCTCCGCAAATGTGTTGGAGATCCTACGAATTATGCCAATCGATGATGTTCAGATCACAGAAGAGCTAGCCTATGAAGAGGTGCCTGTTGCCATATTAGACAGGCAAGTACAAAGTCTTCAGAACTAGGAAGTGGCCTTAGTTAAAGTTTTGTGGCAAAATAATAATCGGGAAGAGATGACTTGGGAAGCGGAAGAGAAGATGAAATCCACATATCCGCATTTATTTCAATCCCCGGAAGAGGTCTATGACGCGACATCAAGATTATGAGGTATGTATGCTTTTCTCTAGGCATATAGGTCGTGTGTGGCCAATTTGTATTGCCATTGTGTTGTATCCCTATGAGGCACTGTTATTATGGGTTGTTGTGACAGGATGGTGGTGCCATATTACAGGGAAAACTACGCAAAATTTTTATAGAATCCCCGATGACTTAACATTCGAGGACGAATGTTCCAAAAGGGGAAAAGAATGTTACACCTCGGAAAATTTTTCATTAGCGTACAGTGAATAGACTAACGAAGGGCATGGTGTATACGATGTTTTGACAAGTAAGAAATAGTCTTTAATGGTCCTAATTAAGATTTTCAAAGACATTCGAGGTAAGAGAGGAAAGTTGTTAAGGAAAGCAGGTTATATGTTGTGTGTCGGGCAAGAATTTCGAGTATTGAAATAATGAGGGTTAAGATAAGTTTTGGAGAAGAGTTATAATGACCCTTAGATTGTTAATGAAGTGTTAAAAAAGTGTTAAGATGGTTCCATAAGGATCGGAGATCAAACGAAGTGATGAAAATAAGATTCAGTGAACTGATGGGTTATACGGTCCGTATAATGAATGTTATACGGTCCGTATAATAGACTGCAGAACCATCACAGTGAAGGTTCCTCACTAATGGGATTATACGGTCAGTTATATGGATCGTATAAAATTATACAGCCCGTATAATGGACCGTATAATGGTCACAGAGAACAGAAACCGAAGGGTCCATTTCACGGTCACTTATACGGACCGTATAAATTATACGGACCGTATAAGTGTCCGTATAATTGCCCGACGGGATCAGATTTTAAGTTATTAAGAGGAGACCCAAGTCATTTTAATATATATAAAGTAAACATGTTTTGAATATTAACAGTTTTCTATGATTATGAGCATATATTATGAATGAAAGGAGATAAGTATCAGATCGAGCGGTGTTCGGTGGTTAGCTCCGGATACCCGTCATGGCCCGTCGCCGGGTCGTGACAATAGGTGTCCGTTGTCAACCCATCAAAGGCCTCATAATTTTCGAGAATTTCATAACCCTCTGGTAACTATTTAAATTTCGCTATAACCATAATGATGCAAGAATAAAAGTTCCAGGGTGTAATGTTCTTACAAGCCCCACCCCCCCCCCCTTCATTCAGTGATCTTATTGCATTCGTAAGTTGTCACACCCCAGGGCTACCATAGGAAGCATATAGCATGTGCTTATATCATATTCCAAGTAATTGTCCTATTTATCCGTAACGATAATCCCAACGCAACATTTCAACTCAATTCACCATATATTTTCCTTCAACCGACCGGAGTATCATGACCACACTATTCTTGTTTACTCTGCACTCCTCTTTTTAAAGTACCCACTTAGTTTCATTGGCGACGTATAAATACTTGCAAGTTACATAATCGTTCTTGCGTGATTTGTGTACATACCTATCTATACATATACATGTATCCATATCCGTATATATATTCGTGTCCATATTCATATCCATAGCATACCCGACCTTGAAGGTTCGGTGGTTTTCGCATACCCGGCCACGACAAGGCTCGGTGTCATACATACCAAAACACTTTTGTCTATCTGTAGTAACTTATCTCGTCATGCTCTCTTCTTTCCTTTATTTGTCCCTTGATTTTCATATCTTATGTTCTACTATAGAAAACCTTAGGTCCCTTTCTTAATTGTCGCTTATAAATCGCAATATCATTAACAACGACTCTACCGTTAGTGGCTTTGCCTCTATTCTAGTATAGCATCGCTATCTTTTACAATATCCCTTGAGTTATTTGCTCTCAATGTCACGTGGTTCAAGGTCTTCGCGAATGATTTCCAATACAATCTCAGATGCCGGCTCAATTCGTGTTCGTTTATTTACTAGTTATTAGACTCATTTCTGCGTAACTCTCACTCTTTGTTTTAGAGTCTATATCTGTCACATTTTAGGGTCCATCGTTTCAATCTCTACACTTGTATTCCCTTTACTGGCTTCCCCCCTTTAAGGGTTTTACTTGTACCATTCTCAAATCCGTTGCCTCACTTTCAAATATTGAATTCATATATCCTGTCACGCCCCAATTTCCGAGGGACGTGATGGGCACCCGACCCCATACCCGGAGCCGAGCGAACCCAGAGACTCCTATTGCACACATAAATTTTTTTTTCGAACCTCAATACTGAGAAATTATAAAATACATAATGATGCTTACAAACTTGTCAAAATCTGTAATTTCACAAAATTCGTTACATAACACACATCGACATGTCCAGTCGATGGAGCGTGGCACGATGACCGACACATCACACCCACAACACAAGTTCGCAAAGTCTCTAATGTCATCCGGAAGACACAACGTACATACTCGGACTCGGCGGTGCTCCGAAGGAATTGGAGCTCACCAACCATGCTGAATACCTCCAACTCATCTGTGGGTACACACGCGGCATGAAACGCGACCCCAAGAACGAGGGGTCGGTACGGAAAATGTGCGAGTATGTAAAAGCGGAAAAACCAATAACGAGTCATAGCGGGATGAAAAACCACGAGAAAACAAATATAGGAACTGAGAGCCAAAACTTGCACCGAAAAGGCACTTATCACGGACATACACACACCGGTGGGCAAGACATATCATAATCATATTATTTTAAAACCATAGGCGAAGTACGGAAAATAGATTTAGTAATCGAACGTCGAAGGCTTAGCTTAATTTTCTTTCCTTTCGGAAAATATTTACGTCTTACATAAATAGAAAATAGATCAAATCATCACATCGCACGGAACCGGTATATTATCGGATCATCGATTACCATAGTATCGACTTTCATATCGTCAAATCGTCGCGTCGTCGGACTATCGCATCATCGGAACGTACTCATTATGTTGTCGGATTTTCGCTTTATGGAATCATTATATCATCGGATCATCAAACACATATCGTGCCGGCCCTCTCGCGAGGGACGCTCGGTGGAGTAACCACATACCGTACCCTACCTACAGTGAGGGGTCTCGGTCGTACCCGCCACTTTCGGGACTCGGTAAGTAATCGCATACCGTGCCCGGCCCTCAAGTGAGGACTCGGTCGTACGGCCCCGCTAGCAAGGGACTCGGTGAATGATGTCATAATAGGCACGAGCGAGTAATCGAAGCCACATACACATACACACGATTCATCCTTGAAACTCACCAAATAAGTAACAGATCAACGTTCGTGTCACAGAGTCATAGTCAAATCTAGTTTCTTTCGAGTACTACTCGGGACTTGTCAAATAGAACCTTAGCCATCATACTTACGCATCAGAATCAGATACATACTATTTCTCATTTCAAACTTAGCATATAAGTGAGTGATCATATTCGGAAGTTAGATTAGTAGCCATATTAAGTTATATCAACAAGTTGCCAAAACTATACAACGGAACGTCTTGCGGGCCCACGGGCAAGCACCAATCCGACCAGGGCCCGCATATGAATGTCGGGGGTGTTATACATTAGGGACCTCCCACGAGCGTTTCGGAGCGATCAGGAGCCCTTAGTCAAAAGTTAGGGACGTTCGTAGTTTCTGACTCTTTTATGGATATATTCTTTTAGGCACATTCTTATTCAGTCATACAAAGGCATAGAAACCATAATTTGACTACGTTAGGCATACGGAGGTCAAGAAACAAATAAGAATCACGGACATGCTCGGATCGTAGGAGTAGAGTTACCTCGGGGAGCATATCATAGCCTATTCATACTAAGACATGCCAAAGAAAGGAAGGTGAGCTTTACATACCTGCGCCGCCTTGCTAGCTACACTTGTTCATCCCAACTCGCTTATCTACATTCACAAGGATCCATATGATCGTTAGATTCATCGACTTGCGTTTGCCTTAATTTCCATGCAAGTTCACTTATAAGCTACCGAAATTTAGGCGGCCACGACTCCTCGTAAATGCACCGTCCCGAGAATATGGCTCGGCCCAAATAAACATACAAATCCCAAGGAATTCAACCCTACTAATCCAACAACAATACTAACAATCATAATAACAATAACGATAGATAATTTCAAGATGTCCAAACCAACATCCATTCTTACCCGAAACCTTCCAACTTAACTAGAAACATTCATAACACATTTTCTACTTTCAAATTCATAAACTATGTCGACAATTCCATACGTTAACAACATTATTTTCATCAAACAAAGAATTTTACATAAATCACTTTAACTCCCGAAAACAGCCCACACGGTTTCTAACTTCAACTTGGATCATTAACCTTCATTTTCACATCACAAATTCCATGACGACAACAACCAAAACGCTAGGTAACATTAACTCAACATGGCTGCCCCAAAACAGCCCATACACGGCCAACAACAACATGTAATATTTCATGATTTTCATTCGTTTTCTACCTTACACACACCATCACACAAGCATGTCGAATTCCATTAGTTTCATTACTCCAACACACTCCACATGCACACGGTTAAGCACCAATATGCACGGCTACCATACCTCATCAACATTTCCATGAATTTCATTAGTTTCAACACATTACAACAACAACCAAACACAACACAACACACACACATGCTCGCTAACTCTCACACACGGCCATACTTCAACATAGGTTATTTCATGTATTTCATTCATTTTCCATACAACAATACATACCAAACATTTATAGAACATAAAGAAAGATTAGTTCTTACCCTTCTCCTTTCAACTCCACTTCCTCGGCTAGGCTCCAAATCATGCAAACGAATGATTTTCTTCTCCCCCAACGACTACTCCATGTCGTAGAGGATCTCCCAATTGGTATAAAAACATAAAGAGAAAAATTTTCCATGTCCACCACATAGGCTGGTTCGGCCACCCCACATGGCCGAACCCCTCTAAATTTTTTTTTTTTTTCTTTCTTGTCTTCTTTCTTTCTTTCTCTCTTTCTCTCTTAATTAAAAGATGACAACAACATATATATATATACTTATATATAGCATGTGAGGGGCACATGCCCTCACTCTAGAATTTTCCTTTCTTTTTCCCCTTCTTTTTTTTTTTCTAGAATTTTCTTCAAAGGATGACTTAATTCTTTTTCTTTCCTCCTTTTATTTTGGCCACATGGCCTTTTGCAAGACTTTTCTAGGGCATTGTAAAATGACCATTTTGCCCCTAGCCTTTCCACAAAATTACCATAATGCCATTTTGCAAATTTCCTTTTTTGCCCTCAGTCTTCCTCAATATTTCCACACTAATAATATTTTCCAACGACTTACGCATTACAACGGAGCCGAAAAATAACCTTGCCCTAAACCTTCCGCCATTGTCTCGAAATATCCAAAAGTGCAAAATGGGAGGTGTAACATATCCCTTACTATACTACATCTTATTCATGTTGTTTCCCATAATTTATAGCTATGATAATTCATGTGTGAAGTCTTAACATACTCATCTTGTAGTTTTGTAATCAAGCAATACAACCGATATAGCAATCCGAACAAGGATGTATTTTACTTAGCTCATCTGGTAGTTATGTGTCAATGTCTGCATTCGCTCCAATTAATAACTTTTGTCCCATAGGGGTGCTCATAATAGTAGTATGTCTAGTTATCCATACCATCCATGCAATGTCACTTGCCCTCTTCTTCGGTGGTCAAAGTTCACTTGTAACGTTGTCTTCCCTTTTCCTTCCCGTAATGGACTTATGGTAATCGAAAATGCATTTTCCCTTAAATCCACCATCTTTATTTTCAAGGATATAAGTCTCATGCACAACTAATACCCCTTATGTCTCATACTCTTTACTCTTGTTTGCACTCAACATTGATTTCAAAATCAATCATAATCATATTGTATTTGTCGTTGATGATAGCCACCCTTTATCGCTTTATCGTCGTTCGGTAAACTCACAACTTATGGCCACATTTTTTTTTCTTTCCCAACATTCCTTTACATGCTTTCCTCTTCAATTTATTTTATTTCCTCCCGTTTTATAATCAATCCTTTATTCTTCGCACGAGGAACCCTATTCTTAACTTAGTACCGCTTTGTCCTTTAGAATATACTACTTTTGTACAATCCATTCTTGCTTCCAAAACTTATTCGTTCATTCGATCATCCTCTCATCCTTATTATGTTGACCATTCTCCTATCAATCGTCTATTTTGTTATTCATCTTTACGTGTCTTGGTCTTTTACATCCGACTAAAGATATCACTCATGCTCTCGATTATACAAATCACAAACTACTACTACTTTGCCATATCATGTTTTCTCGATCCCCCCTCCCCCTCCCCCCCCTTTTTCAAGTTTACTTGCTATCATTTTAATCCATTGCGAAACCTCTATGCTGGATTTTTCTAACAAGGTCTTATAAGCTTTCTTATCTACTGCCCCATGGCTCTCTTACTGGTTTCACACTTGCATTCACTCTTTATTCGTATAGAACATGTCGCATCTTTAGTCGTTTCTTCGCTATACTTTACCTACTTT
Organism: Lycium ferocissimum; assembly: GCF_029784015.1. Taxonomy (NCBI): domain Eukaryota; kingdom Viridiplantae; phylum Streptophyta; class Magnoliopsida; order Solanales; family Solanaceae; genus Lycium; species Lycium ferocissimum. The sequence continues at coordinate 5,860,234 of NC_081352.1, forward strand.
GTATCACCATTCTTGCTATGTTCTCATTATATATCCTAATCACCATCATCTCTATAGAGCGCCACTTCTTGATCTCATTCGCTAGCCTGCGTATAAAATGGAATAAACCTCATGGAGTAAGCATACTTAACCTATTATTCTTTCTGATCAGCCCTATTACACTCACCACATAAGTCATCTTATCAAGGTATCTTCATTCACTATAACCCTTCGTACTTCGTACCCCTGTCTCAGTCATGTTGTTCCTCTATTTGCTAATAGACTTGCCGTATCTTACACTCACCATTACTGTCAATTCAACAACATTTAGCTCGTCTCTTGTAATCATCAATGATACTCCTAACTTAATCCCGTCCTGCCATTACCTTTTACATAACATCTTTTCCCGTTAGGACGTATTATAAGCTTATATCTTATCTCTTTTAAATTCTAAGAAAATTTCGACAGAGTTTCCTCTATATTTCTTACTATTCCAAAACCTGCACACAGGAAATACTAATAATGCCTCACAGGGCCAATATATATGTACGACATATCTCAGCCACACAGAGTTCCCACTTTCAAGTAAAAGCACAAAGATGTCGAAACTTACCTCATATATCACACTTCGAGATGCATCTGATCCTTTAGCGATCTGCCCTGTTATCCCTTCCTATTTACTTTCCCTTTCATCCTTCAGCTTTACATTTCAATCATACCTCAATATTCTTACCTTACTCGACACACATCTTTCGTACCGTCGCTTACCTTTGTTCTGATTCATTCAATTTGCTTAGTTCACAACTTATAACTGAACTTATCATCAAGAGACACATTTAATCAATTCCTCTATCATATGAACACTGACTTACCTCTATGACAACCAATCCATTAACATATGAATACATACCCTGATAACGTAGTCTCAACGAAGTGACTTACCTCTGTAACTTCAATATCATCAATCACTTTCTTCCATCGATACTGTCCTTCAGCTGAAATCAAGGGTTAGTATAAGGAATCTCATTTCCTATGGCTTAGCTCTATCGCACGATCTTAGAGATAAAAGAAGAGTAACCATCCTAAATGCCCTATACCCTCCTGTTTATAGATGTGGCGCGCAACACACCATAAACAAGACTCTACTAGACACGGCTCGTAGACACTTCCTAGGACTGAACTGCTCTGATACCACTTTTGTCACGACTCGACTAGGGGCCATGACGGGTACCCGGAGCTGACTACCGAGCACCACTCATATCGCTAGTTATCATACTTATTCTCATGCTCATAATCATAGGGAAAACCAATCTCACTTTGAAACATATTTACCTTTATATACATAAGCCCTTCGGCTATCAAAATAGTACATGTAAGATAAGGAAATCATGAGACCATACTACCCACACATACGTATCTAGGAGCCTCTACTAGAGTACTAGACATATGGACGGGACAGGGCCCCGTCGTGCCCAAAACATGTATATATATACAAAATGATAAATCAATGGCACCTCCGAAACTATGGAGTGCTCATAAAGTCTGCTGATAGCTCCTACGAATTTGAATCACCTCTCTATCTACCTGTGGGCATGAACACAGCGTCAAAAGAAAAAGGGCGTCAGTACGAACATTGTACTGAGTATGTAAGGCATGAACGAAATGAACATGATAGAGAAATCATACGAAATAAGATGAAGATATAATCTGCTTAATCTTTAAGAGTAAATACATTTTATACATATCACCTATATCATCATCTCACATGTATCATCATCGTTAACCCGCGTCCGGGTACCATCATATGCCGACCACTAGTGGTGTCATGACCGGCACTCTAGGCTCGATGTAATCATAAGCATCCCGCCTTAGCGGTGACATGCCCGGCCATTTAGGCATGGTGGAATCGTATGCAGCCCGCTTTCGCGGTGACATGCCCAGCTATTTCGACACAGTGGAATCATATCAGCATGTGCTCATCATAGACTTATCATCATCATACATCTCATAGACATATCATGACCTTATCATAAGCTTATCGTAACCTTATCATAAACTTAGCATCATCAAACATTTATCGTTAAAACATACATTAGAAGTTGAAGGCAACTATGGTTATGCCGGGGTGACGTAAGGTCGTGAGCCCCCAATTACATTATGGAGTGATCATAATCATTATATCTCACCTCTAAGGGACTAACATTTTAAGGTGAGTGTACACCATGAACAACATCAACGGATCGTAAATAGGATCATTAACTTCATGGAAATCATATCTTGCTTTAGAATCTATAGGCTTAGACTTATCATCGTTATTATCATATTCATGACATATTTCTCATCTTTATCTCATAAGAAGCTCTTTATCAACGTTGACTCATAGTTCCCGGAATGTCAGAAAGTCATGGAGAGGTAGGGAAAATAATATCATAGGAATCATATAAGGATCAGTAGCTTCGTAGGAATGTCATATCATGAGCTTTAGAACTTCTAGACTTAGATTCATCATTAGTATTGTCATGCTCGTAACGTATCTCTTTTCTTTATCTTGGATGAACCTCTTCATAATCGTAGACTCATAATTTTCGATATATAGGAAAATCATGGAAAGATAGGAGGATTCATGCCATAGGAGTCATGCCTTAGAAAGAAGGGACTAGCCTTACATACCTTTTCTTTTAGTTATTCTATCGCTTGATCGTTCTGCTTCCATGCTCACGTCTCTACCTTCAAGAGAGTTCGTATCAACATTAGATAATCGGCAGCTTAGCATACTTGACTAAAGCTAGAGAAAATTGGGCAGCATTTCCTTTATTTATACGACTTTCCCCATATCATCTATCAACTCCCAAACATCTATAATAACATTCTCAACATTATAACCAACAATCTTCATTCATCTACATTATCCACATTTCACAACTTCACTTCAATTCTCCCATAATCATGGCCATAGTACACTGCTATGTTTTCTTGCATATAATGTTTACCCCATGTTCTTAATGTCATTTATAACATATTTACAATCACAATATCTCAAGAATCATGGCTCATTTCAAGCTACTACTCAAAATCTCATTATTCTCATCTTTGTAACCCATTTTCTATCTCCTTTCATAATCTAAGTCTTTCAACCTCCCAATACCTTAAACAATATAGAATGATCATAAAACTTACCTTAGATAGTGTAGGAGCAAGTTTTGGATGATAATATTTCACTTGAAGAAAAATCCTAGCTTCAATCCAAAGAGTTTTCTTGACTCCAAGCAATCCTAGAGAGCTTCTTGCATTTGATTTCCTTGGTTTGATGAAGTTGATCATAAAATTCTCTTGAGTTCTTGTGGATGAAGAGTAGAGAGGGTTCTAGAGTGTTCTTGAGGTGAGAGGTGAAAATGAAATGAAATAAATGAACTTGGGGTCTCTTATATTAATTTTCAAAGCTGCCCGACTCAATTCTACGGACCAGCATACGGTCCGTATAAATTATATGGACCGTATGTCTGGCTGTATATTTGGTCTAGTGGAGCTGCCATTCTGGGTAGGATATACGGTTGAACATACGGCCAGTATGTTTGGCCGTACAATGCCCAGCTTTTTCCGAACTCTTTCTCGTCGACTCGTTTGATCTCCAATCCTTATGGTACCTTCTTAATACTTGTTTAACACTCCATTAACAATCTAAGGGAAATTATAGCTCTTCTCCAAGACATCATTAAGTTACCATTAACTCGGTACTCATAAATCTTTCTCAATACATAATGTATACCTTGCCTTTCTTGGCAAACCTTCTTCCCTTACTTCGAATGTCTTTGAAATCTCAATTAGGATCATTAATTGCTATTTCTTACTCATTGAAACATCGTATACTTCATGCCCTTCGTCAGTCCATTCACTGTTCATGAAAGAAAAATTTTCCGAGGTGTAACATCCAATCACTTAGTTTATGACTCTAAATGTTCAATTTATGATCAAGAGTAACTAACCAAGGCATTTAGATGATAACTAGGTGATAATAACCATAACCCATGAAGTTTAGAAGTTTTATTAACATTCTAGGGCTTCTATTTCAATTTCACCATTAAAGACCCATGAAGGGGATAACAATAAGGAAGGAGAATGGAATGATAGAATGAAATCAATGGAACTTACCTCTCCAAAGTATCTTGCCCTAGCTTGAAAATTCACCCTAGGTGCTTGTTGGGAAGTGTGTTGGTGTTTTGTGAAAAGAGAATATAAGACTAAGTATATAAAATTCGGGCTACTGTTTTACGTCGACCGCTACAGCGGTCAAAACGCTGCTACAGTGGTCCCGCTATAGCGATCCTAAAGGAATCCGTCAACGCGCTATGGCACTCTGTCCACCGCTATAGCGGTGCCGCCACAGCGGTCCACCGCCCGCCACAGCGACCACCAAGAACATAGATGGCCACTGGCAGCGATCAATGTGCCGCTATAGCGGTACCGCCGTAGCGGTACCCCCATTGCTGCGGCGGTCCATCTTAGGCAGTGAGCTCGAATTTTTGTCTAGTTTTTCTCCCTATTACCCAACATTTTATCCAAGGCCTCAAAAACACAAAGCAGACATGTACATAAGCATAAAGACGCCGTACGAATCCACCCGTGGTCTCGAAATTTCCAACGGAGTTCTAATTTTCTACGTCACCCCCCGACGGACTCAATACAATAAAACAACAATCACAAGTAAGTCAAATTTCAGCTCTTAAGCTTACAACATTGAGTTCTAACCGACTCGTTCTACCCTTGGAAAGGTTCTATTTGGTGGTGTGATCTTACGTCGTTACACCAAGAAATGAAGCAAATTCAATTGATAAACCAAATAATTAGTCCATCAATTACAAAAAAATTCCATTAGAAGTTTAGTAACAAAAGTTAGACAACCAACCAAAGGTCACACCTTTGAACCAAATATATTTGCAAAGAAATTTGTGAAACCTTCAACTGAAAAAAGAAATATGCTTCGACTTTAATTACCTTTGTTCATTGAAAGCCAAAAAGTGATTGCAAAAAGGGACACGGTCAACCTGTGAATATTTTAACAAATAAAATAATGAATTAGGGCACAATAAATTGACTATGTTGTGGATTATTTGGATCCTAAATTAGTCTCAGGTTCCTCTAAAACAGTTAGGTAGATAAGAAGCGCATATTTTAATTAAGTAGGCATTATAATCTCATGGTGCTTTACTAAAGCAAGGATTATAACGCAACAAAAGGCCTAGATGAACCTAGTATGTGAGCTTCATTCCTCGACTTTAGGACTACATATAATAAGAAAACTCTTTTTGTTTTTTGGTACATAGAGGTGAAGCGTTTTCTAAGTTTTGCATTTCAAAAGTTGTAGTTTTTATCCAAGAACAATTGCTGAACACAAATAAAACACCAAAATCAGTTACTGCCCATTATTATTTACAAAAAATAGATCACTGAAGTCCTTTCTTCAAGAAAAAAGTATTCTGGGGTTGAAAAGAATGTGCAATTGTACCTGAAGGTCTTGGAAGTTGGATAAGTATGAAATCAACCCTTTCGTCTGATTTGGCCTGCTTGTTATTCTGCCTTTGCAACTTGAACATATTTTCTTTGTCACCTTCTCTCAAGTTGTTGAGTTAGTGGCTATATTTTCAAGTAATGTGGTTTGAATAGACAACCGAAGAATTATTATATTTGAATCTGATAGAAGTGACTAAACTATAAAAGCTGAAGGTATCTCATTCCCTCAATTTTTTTTACTCTACCTCTTTCTCTTGATTCTGCCTTCTCTTTTTTCTAGCTACCAATTCACTTCTTCCCTATCTGTAGTCGCATTTCTTCTCCCACTCTTTCTCTTATTTTCTAATGCTTCCTCTTACATTATTTTCATCATTTATTCATCTTGTCCACTCAATTTGCATATAAGAATTGTTCATTGTAATTCACTTCAAGATGTTAATTACGTTGATGAAATAGCCCATAAAAACTATCCTCTAACAATTTAATTACTCTGTCAAAACAATTATCAGTTAGATATTCAATAATACAATTATACAGATTAAAATTTCAACATTTGATCCTAAATACATTAGTACCACAATTATCGTGTACATGCACACACTGTAAAATCACGATTAAAGGAAAATAGATCCTTCTGGTTTTGAAACTAAAGAAAGGATCATAGGTGGGTATATAGATGTCACGACCCAGCTCCGTGGGCCGTGACTGGTGCCCTACCTAGGCACCCGAATAGACTTACGAACCAAATCATCAAAATACCATATGATCGAATTTCACAGAACATTACTCGTGTCGATAGTCAAAAAAGCAGATATCGTACAAATGCGGTCTGAGAGCGGGCACCCGTGTCAAACATCACATCGGAATCAAAGTTGGCGGAATGTACATCGCCCGGACACACTCATGCAAACGGATGGGCCACATCGTCCATAGTAGCATACGGGGCCGCTTAAGGACGCAAATCGAAATCGTATACGTACAAACCAAACCACACACACGGCAGATCGACCCCGCGACCCACAAACATGACTACGTGCCTCTACAAACGAACGGACATACGAACATATGACGGGACGGGGCCCCGCCGTACCCAAACAGTAGCAAATGTACGAGAATATCCAAAAGCGAGCATATACCAAGTGTGAGCTCGGATCGAGGGAGCACTCCAAAGTAGCGGAATAGGTAGCCTAAACCGGGAAGTCACCCAAATCGAGCGCACAGCGTACCGCGCGGCATGAAACGCGGCCCCCACGAAGGGGTCGATGCGGAAAAAGTGCGAGTATGTAAACGAGAAGGTGCGGTAATCCAAATCATAGGCAGGTCGAGAAGATACGGAACAAATACGAAATAACGGATCAAACCTGTGCGGAATGCAAATGTGCAGAATGCAAATAAAAATCGTGCATAACGCTCAGGAACGTGGTCACCCCCTGACGCTGGTGCCACAACACATCATACTCCAGAAGTTTTCAAATCTCCGTACATCTCCGAACACATCATAATGTCACACACATCATATCATCAAAATATATCGAAGCCATATCACATCATAACACCACAAACGACGGTAACCGGCCTATGGCGAGGTCTCGGAAACCATAACACATCATACTGCCGAATATGTCATAGAGCGCACGATCACAAAACCGGCCCAGGTACCGGCGAACGAAACCATAATAGTCGGCACGAGCAGAGTAGTGCAGAAATCATATGCAAATTAAAGTAAACTCCAAAAGTCGACACATAATTTCATATACAAATACATTAGTATCAAAAGGCTCAAAGCGAGTATCGAATAAATCGGAATTTAGTGTACAAAGGTTGCAGACTTTTAGTTATCAATTTTTCGAAAAACGTATCATAAGTTGTTCTCGGAAAAACATAGTAGCGCTCATAGCGATGAGCGTTCAAATAACATAGTAAGACATTTCGAACGGACCTTAGAGTCGTAGGCAAACACCTCTTTTTATATCATACAGAAAGGAGTCAGACAAACCAGATAAGGGAAGCCTCGGGACTTGTGGGCCCACCTCGATCAAGACCGAGGCGACGAACACAATTTACAAACATTAGGCTCCATAAAGTTGTCCGTGAAAGTTTCGGAGCCATTTGGACTCATTTGCGACAGATACAAAGGTTTATGCATTTTTATATCCAAAGGCAAACATTTTGATTCAGTTGCGCTGAATGAATAGTAACCAAAAGCAAACTCAGATTTCTAGGAGCAGAATTAGTCCCGAGGTTCCGTTTTCGGCCTAGTAAGCCTAGGACATGCCATATGAAGGATAGGTAAGCGTTACATACCTTGCGGACGTCTTATGCTCGTCCAATCTCAATTCCCGTTTCATCAAAAATCTGCAAATGGTCATCTTTACCAATTACTATTCATGCAAGTTGACATTTCAATCTTTGGTTTCTATTTGGCTACCGAAATTTCGGCAGCACTTCCCCTATAAATATATCATCCCCGAGATTCAACTCGGCTCAAGGTAGCAACAACAACCCAACAACAACATCAATAACATTAACAATCACAACATAACACAACTAGTCAACTTTCCAACATAAGGCGATAGTTTCCATTCCGACTTCACACTTATCATCCAATACCAACGTTTTCATACTTATCTACTAATTCAAGGTTATTCAAACACAATTCGGACACACTTCTTATTATTTCACAAAATGTACAAAATTCCCATCAAACCATATTCCATCCAAAACTTCCAATTCTCAACATAAATATTCATAACATATTCCCATCTTCCAATTTCATAAATCATAATCACAATTTCACATCTAAAACCTTACTTTCATCATTATATAAAACTATATAAAATCACATAAATTTCTCATAACAACATACAACCAACTTTCATGCTAACTTAATTCATTAAACCTTTCTTTACATCACAAACATCACCACAACACAACTAACAACTAAATGAAATTAATTCATTTCCACTATAATTCCATGCACCACACGGCCCATACCCATATTCCAATTTCAACCAAATTTATTCAACTTTCATTCTCAACATGAATCCCACCATAACTACAACTAGAATACAACACAAGAATTCAACTCATCATGGCCATGCAACATACACACTCACACGGCCTTAACATATTTTTCACACACATGCACTCCATGCACACACAACGCAATTTCCTTAGTTTTCACTTCATCCCAATCATTATAACATCTCTACATCTTCCATAATATAAAAGAACAAGATTCTTACCTCTTTCTTGAAATTTCAACTTTCATAAACGTGGTTCTTTCGCCAAACTAATTATACCACGTTGAAGAGCGTCTTGAACTTAGTAGGAATCCAACAAGAAATGAATTTTTGGACCAAGGATTAAGGCAAGAAATTTTTTTTTTCTTCTTCCTCTTCTTTTCTTTCTTGGCCGAACCTATGGCCTTTCTTGCTCTCAACTCTTTCTTTTTTTTTCTTGAAACTTCTTGAATAAAAATGAAGATAAACCTCCTTTTATTAATTAATTAGGCACATGGATAATTAATAAAATCATGGGCTTGGGCCACTATGTGGCCGGCCACCCCTAAATCTTGGGCCAAATTTTTTTCCTTTTTTTTTGAGCCCAATAACCTATGGACCACATGTATAATTCCCGAAATAAATTTTTCAAAATTCCAACTTTGCCCTTAACCTTCCTCGATAATTCCACACTAATGTTTCCATAGCCGACTTATTCCTACTAGTAAGATCCAAATATGGCCTTACTTCTTACAAGCAAAAATTATTCCAAACTTCCCAAATGTGCAAAAATGCCGGATATAACATCCTCCCCCCCTTTAGAACATTCGTCCTCGAATGTTAAATTAGCCTTATAGGTCTTAAAAGAAAACTTCTCAGGGGGGGGGGTTATCTTGCCAACCACATTTTCGTATTTAATCGGAAATCGCTTGTGAGGGCATTTCTTTTCCAATGGGACATTTCATCATTCTTTATATTGCCGCATTAGGGGATGTCGAAATCTTTATTAGTCCGGCAAAAGTTGCATAATCTTAAATAGGACATATACGAACGAGTTCTTTATCGGCACCGGAAGATCAGACGGATGTCAGATCCGAAATCGGAGGTACAAAAGTACGACGGACAAAAGCATAATCCAACGTTATCTTAAGCAGATTCGAACTCAGAGCCAGACGTACTGGAATATACCGGACAAATTTGCCGTCAGAATCGGACGTACAAAAGTATATCGGACAAAACGTATTCAGATTCGGAAGTACAGAAGCACAGCAGACAAATTCATACTCCAACGTCGTATCAAACAAGTTCATAACCAAAGCCAAACGTACTGAAGTATATCGAACAGACCGTAATCAGAGTCACACATACGAAGGTATATCAAACAGATTTGTAACCAGAATCAGACATACGGAGCTACGTCGGACGGATTCGTAATCAGAGTTAGACGTGCAGAGGTATATCAAACAGATTCGTAGTCAGAGTCGGACGAACAGAAGTACATCAGATGGAAGCGTAGTCGGATTCGAATATACAAAGACATAATAGACAGAGTTTCATCGAAATCGGAGGTATAGAAGTATGGTATACAAAATCTCGATCAAAGTCAGACCACCTTTCACTAATGCTTCGGGGTTTACAGAAGTTCCCTTGCTAGCGTTTCCTTACTCACTCGGATTTTTCGTGCCCCGAATTATTTCATCAAAACACTCGATAGGCTACAGCAATTGAGTTTACATCCTTACCATCGTCGTCTTATCGCAAAAAGGTTATTACCACGTATCATTCGCAATGTTTTCGAATTCTCATTCGAACCACTTTCCTAATTTCTTCTAACTCGATCTAGGTATTGCAACATAATTTGTAAGTCAAAGATTCCCGAACAACATCCTTTCTACACATACCTTTTTCTTGACCAATATGGTCACCAAGAAACAGTCATACACATCCATATACATCATTTTACCTACAACATTCCCGAATGCTTGTTTAAACTTATCCTGATTTCAGAACCACATTGCTCTTTCTTCTTTTCCTTATTACTGAGGGGCTTCCTTTCCAAATCCTCAATTTTCTTTTTGTTGTGCACCGTCACTTCTCGCTCATTTACAAACTCGTCCGTCACACTTCCACATCAAAGTTTTATGCATCGTCTGTCGGCCTCTCTCGAAGGTTTTGCTTAGTCACATTTCTTATCCTTCCTTTGTTCCAATATCCTTACTCACTTTCTTTTTCGAACCTCGTCATGTTAGATCTCTTCCAGCCATAATTCATAACGTAATCGGAGTCAATCCATTCTCTGACCCTCACTTTTCCGTTAGGTTACCCCAAATTTCCATTCATTCCTTATACCTATAATTGTGAAATTTCATATCCTTCCCAGGGGGTCACCCATCCCAGAATTGCTCTGGTCTTAGCACGCTTAACTTCGAAACTTCCATGCATTTCGATGCGTTATTGCTAATATAACTACGTCAATTGCCCCACACGACCTTTGTCACGTAATTTAGGGCAGGTCGGAGTCTTTCCAAATTTTTTGAAAAATTTTTGTAGCGGGTCCCACCCTGCTTTAAAGAAATTTGTTCATTTTTCTAACTGTACAATCATCAATTCACTCCCGTTCACATATATATATATCATTCCTTTTTATCCCGGTCTCCTTAATTTTCACTGACAATGAAAACGTCTCATTCACCATTATTTAGAACAATTAAGACATCGGCTTTTCCTTTCTCTTTCAATTTTCAACTTTACGTTACAATCGTACTTCAAATACCTTACCCAGCATTCGTCCTTCATACCATTGCTTGCCTGCGTACGGTGTAGCTTAATCTTCCGACATCATCGGACACTATCTTACGTCGTCTTAGTTCCCCCGGTTTGAAATTAAAAGTTAGTAAAAAGGAATTCATTTCTGCGCGGCCGGCTCTATCGCACGATCTAAGATTCAAAGAAAGGTAACATCCTAAATGTCCGTAGCCTCCCGTTTATAGATGTGGTGCACAACACACCGATAAACAAGACTGCGAGACACGGCTTTGTAGACATTCCGAGGGACGATCGCTCGATACCACTTTTGTCACGACCCAGCTCCGTGGGCCGTGACTGGTGCCCTACCTAGGCACCCGAATAGACTTACGAACCAAATCATCAAAATACCATATGATCGGATTTCACAGAACATTACTCGTACTGATAGTCAAAAGCAGATATCGTACAAATGCGGTCCTGAGCGGGCACCGTGTCAAACATCACATCGGAATCAAAGTTGGCGGAATGTACATCGCCCGGACACACCATGCAAACGGATGGGCCACATCGGCCATAGTAGCATACGGGGCCGCTTAAGGACGCAAATCGAAATCGTATACGTACAAACCGAAACCACACACACACCGACCGGACCCACGACCCCAAACACGACTACGGGCCTCTGCACAAACGAACGACATACGAACATATGACGGGACGGGCCCCGCCGTACCCAAACAAAAGAGCAAATGTGCGAGAATATCCAAAAAGCGAGCATATACCAAATATGGGCTCGATCGAGGAGCACTCCAAAGTAGCGGAATAGGTAGCCTAAATCGGAAGTCACCCAACCGAGCGCACGTACACGCGGCGAAACGCGACCCCCGCGAAAAAAGGGGTCGATGCGGAAAAAGTGCGAGTATGTAAAGCGAAGGTGCGAATCCAAATCATAGCGAGTCGAAGATACGGAACAAATACGAAATAACGAGATCAAACCCGTGCGGAATGCAAATGTGCGAGAATGCAACTAAAATCGTGCATAACGCTCGGAACGTGGTCACCCCCCCGACGCCGGTGCCACAACACATCATACTCCGAGAAGCTTTCAAATCTCCGTACATCTCCGAACACATCATAATATCACACACATCATATCATCAAAATATATCGAGAAGCCATATCACATCATAACACCACAAACGGTAACCGGCCTACTATGGCGAGGTCTCGAAACCGTAACACATCATACTTCTGAATATATCATAGAGCGCACGATCACAAACCGGCCCGGTGCCGCGAACGAAACCATAATAATCGGCACGAACGCGTGGTGCGAAAATCATATGCAAATTAAAGTAAACTCCAAAAGTCGACACATAATTTCATATACAAATACATTAGTATCAAAAGGCTCAAAGAGAGTATCGAATAAATCGAAAATTTAGTGTACAAAGGTTGCGGACTTTTAGTTATCAATTTTTCGAAAAACGTATCATAAGTTGTTCTCGGAAAAACATAATAGCGCTCATAGCGATGAGCGTTCAAATAACATAGTAAGACATTTCGAACGGACCTTAGAGTCGTAGGCAAACACCTCTTTTTATATCATACAGAAAGGAGTCAGACAAACCAGATAAGGGAAGCCTCGGGACTTGCGGGCCCACCTCGATCGGACCGAGGCGACGAACACAATTTACAAACATTAGGCTCCATAAAGTTGTCCGTGAAAGTTTCGGAGCCATTTGGACTCATTTGCGACAGATACAAAGGTTTATGCATTTTTATATCCAAAGGCAAACATTTTGATTCAGTTGCGCTGAATGAATAGTAACCAAAAGCAAACTCAGATTTCTAGGAGCAGAATTAGTCCCGAGGTTCCGTTTTCGGCCTAGTAGGTCTAGGACATGCCATATGAAGGATAGGTAAGCGTTACATACCTTGCGGACGTCTTATGCTCGTCCAATCTCAATTCCGTTTCATCAAAATATGCAAATGGTCATCTTTACCAATTACTATTCATGCAAGTTGACATTTCAATCTTTGGTTTCTATTTGGCTACCGAAATTTGACACTTCCCCTATAAATATATCATCCCCGAGATTCAACTCGGCCAAGGTAGCAACAACAACCAACAACAACATCAATAACATTAACAATCACAACATAACACAACTAGTCAACTTTCCAACATAAGGCGATAGTTTCCATTCCGACTTCACACTTATCATCCAATACCAACGTTTTCATACTTATCTACTAATTCAAAGTTATTCAAACACAATTCGGACACACTTCTTATTATTTCACAAAATGTACAAAATTCCCTTCAAACCATATTCCATCCAAAACTTCCAATTCTCAACATAAATATTCATAACATATTCCCATCTTCCAATTTCATAAATCATAATCACAATTTCACATCTAAAACCTTACTTTCATCATTATATAAAACTATATAAAATCACATAAATTTCTCATAACAACATACAACCAACTTTCATGCTAACTTAATTCATTAAACCTTTCTTTACATCACAAACATCACCACAACACAACTAACAACTAAATGAAAATTAATTCATTTCCATTATAATTCCATGCACCACACGGCCCATACCCATATTCCAATTTCAACCAAATTTATTCAACTTTCATTCTCAACATGAATCCCACCATAACTACAACTAGAATACAACACAAGAATTCAACTCATCATGGCCATGCAACATACACACTCACACGGCCTTGACATATTTTTCAGACACATGCACTCCATGCACACACAACGCAATTTTCTTAGTTTTCACTTCATCCCAATCATTATAACATCTCTACATCTTCCATAATATAAAAGAACAAGATTCTTACCTCTTTCTTGAAATTTCAACTTTCCGCAAACGTGGTTCTTTCGCCAAACTAATTATACCACGTTGAAGAGCGTCTTGAACTTAGTAGGAATCCAACAAGAAATGAATTTTTGGACCAAGGATTAAGGCAAGAATTTTTTTTTTTCTTCTTCCTCTTCTTTTCTTTCTTGGCCGAACCTATGGCCTTTCTTGCTCTCAACTCTTTCTTTTTTTCTTGAAACTTCTTGAATAAAAATGAAGATAAACCTCCTTTTATTAATTAATTAGGCACATGGATAATTAATAAAATCATGGGCTTGGGCCACTATGTGGCCGGCCACCCCTAAATCTTGGGCCAAATTTTTCCCTTTTTTTTTTGAGCCCAATAACCTATGGACCACATGTATAATTCCCGAAATAAATTTTTCAAAATTCCAACTTTGCCCTTAACCTTCCTCGATAATTCCGCACTAATGTTTCCATAGCCGACTTATTCCTACTAGTAAGATCCAAATATGGCCTTACTTCTTACAAGCAAAAATTATTCCAAACTTCCCAAATGTGCAAAAATGCCGGATATAACAATAGATTCAATGGTTCCATAGGTGAAAAACTGAAACATGAAGTAATATTGAGTTCAATATCTCCCTAACTCTAAATTCATTTCATATTGGGAGTAAATATTGGATTGGGCGGAGTGTGAGTCGTCGCCTTGTCATTCCAGACCAAGAGACTTCATCTCTGTCACGACCCAATCTAGCTAAGTCGCGCAGGCACCTGTCCTTTCCATCTCGGTAGGCGAACCCTTATCCCAACAATCTCAAATAACAAGAAATAATAAATAAATAATGCGAAAAAAATAGAATACGTAAGTCTGATATAATAATAGATAGAATATGCGGAAATACAACAACCACCCCAGAAAACTGTCTAGTCATACAAGAGCAACTAACTAACATCTACGAGTCTGGAAATATCAATAATACATCAAAGTATGAATATGTCTCGGCATAGCACAATAAGACATAACATAAGGAAAGAATCTCCAATGCAGCGGACGTCCTCGTGCTCACCAACGTAATACTCTCACGACCACTCGGCATACATCGACCGCGGGAAACAAAGGTCGACCCTACCTAGAACTCTGCATTCATAAAAGAATGCAGCAAGTTTAGGTTAGTACAAAAATAAGTACTGGTAGGTATCATAGGCCGACTAAGTTTAGCTAACACATATCAAGTCAATAAAGTAAGATAAACAGGTAATCAATCAAAGTATAAGTCAAACACAAGCCAGAAATCAAGTACACATCATCACCTAGGTTATAGCATCTAAACCCAATTGTGTCAAGTCTCAATTACTCAGTCTGAATCCGTATATCACAAGTACATCACAAGAATATCATAACAGAAGCCAGAGTGCAATGCAATGCAATGCAATGCAATAATGTATGAAATGTATATGCAATTCAATGTTGTGTACACATGTACTCCGGACAGAAATATCGACGTCTCGGTAGCACAATCCATGGGGGACCCGCAAAGTCCATGTACCTCACGGCTCCGGCATAAACCTCGGCAATGACTACCTCACGATTTTGACAAAAACCTCGGCAATCGCTACACACAACCTCGATTCTGGGACAACAATCGGATATCGGTCCTCACGCCACTCTCATCCAGCTGAGCCTAGCTCATCACAGTGTTTCCATAATTATCATTAGTGTATCAACAGTATATCTGTCACGACCTACTTTTTCTAAGTCGTGCGGGTACTTACCTTTCCAACTCAATAAGCGAACCCTCAACCCAACAATGAATAAATACATAACAGAATGAAATTAAGCAACGGAATAGAATAAATACGTAAGTCTCACATATATATATATATATATATATATATGTAGTAGAAAGTGTGGAATGACAATAAACACCCCCTAGGGTCTAGTCTGAATAACACAAGAGCATCTAAAGGGAAATAATACAATCCAAAATACTAATACATAAAGTGTATAGTCTCTTAATAGAATAGGATATAAAGATAGAAAGTCTTTAAGGCAGTGGACGACCCTGCTCACCCTGGAAACTCGAGAATAGAGCTGAAGCGATGATCAGCCATGCGTCACGGAAGTGAACCCGACCTGATACTCTGCATTCATAAAAGAATGTAGCAAGTGCAGGTCTGTTACACCTCGTAGTTTTGTACGTGAGATTTATTAGGCATTAGTTGTTCAATTGTGGACACAGAAATTATTGTCGAGGATATATGAGATTATATGTGGTTATGAGGGTTTAAGCTCATGCAATAGGTCATGGAAGGATTGGAGAACAAGTGAATTAAGGAGGTCAAGTTTTTAGAACTTTGGAGAAAAGTTGGGCAAATTTTGTATGATAATTCTGGTCTAACTTTGGGAAAGACTATCTTTTAGCATATGAAGATTTTTAAGGTAAAGTAACAGCCTAAATTGAAGTTCGTGAAGTCTAGTTTCCAATGCAATAAACTGCACATCAATCCGACATCAGAATCAAGCATTATGAGCGTTTTAAGATAGGCTGCCAGAGCAGAGATTAACTCTGCGCGAAAGCGTCTGGAGGTGGCGTGAACACGTAGAGGAGCCAGGGGCTAACTCAGGGCAAACGCGTCCAAAGGTGGCGTGAACGCCTGCCAGGGCAAATCTGAGTCGGTGCAACGCCTACTCTAGAATGTTATAAAAGGGGGCTTACCCCCTTATTTTTCATTCAAACACCCTTCTAACCTCCCCAAACTTGTTGGAATATTCCCACAACTCCCGTTCATAAAATTTTAGCATAAATTACTTGAAATCTCCGGATTTAGGTTTGGACAGCGTATAGTTGCGATTATAATATCGTATTACGAGGAATCTTGGCTTGGATTCGAGGTGGATATTAAAGATATTGCAGTTTTACCGACAGCAAGGTATGAATCTTTCCCTATTGGTATTGATTTAGGTTTATTACGGAGGTAAAGCTATTAAATGATCGTATAACGATATTTGTTGGTTGAGAAATTAGATAAACATCGTGTGGGATGTTTTATGTAATACTTTAGTATGGATAATGATGTTGTTGGCGTTAGAGTTGTTGTTGTTGTATTGGTTGCTGGTGTTGCAATTTCAGGCTAGGGATATAAACAGGGAAGATACTACCCAAATTTTGGTAGATGCTGTAGGAGTTTAGTTGAAGACTTAAGATAGGCATATAACAATAAGTCTAATGATAGTATGAATTCTCTTGAATGTAGATTTACGAGCTCAGGAGAATAAGCGTTGAGTAGTGGAAGACAGCAAATTTATGTTAAGGCTATTCCGCACTTTCCAAAGGCATGTTTCCTTTCTTGTGAACCAGTACATGTATTCCATACTGTCCTTATTCCCAAAAGCTAGAGGTCCATGACTCTTAGAGTTCTTATGATGCTAAAGATGAGTATGTGTTTATGATGATAATGATGATGATGATGATTTTATTTCTAGAGACTCCAAAGCTTATGGATTCGATGCTATTACGAGATTATTGAATTTATTTCATGATTTTCTTGATTTCATTCCTTATTGTTGATCTCACCTTATCATAGTTGTTCCTTCAAGGTGAGATATAGCGATGATGATTGTTCAACATAAATCGGAGGTTACCGAAGCCCCGTCAATCCTTTCAAGTAAGTGGTAACTCTTAATGGGATCTCATGCATGCCACTTATATTATATATGTATATATGGGATATGGGAAAAAGGTGAGGCATTATATACGCATAACCACCTGTTCAGTTGGTATACTATGATATCGTTCCGGACGCGGGATGCCCGGAGGCGGGATATATGGATATGGATCGGGCTGTACGTTCCGCAGCAATATAATGTGTATATATATATATGGATCGGGTTGCACCTTCCACAGCAATAATATATATATATATATATTTATATATATATATGGATCGGACTGCACGTTCCGCAGCACTATTATGTTATATATGCATGAAAAATGTTTTCTTTAAAAGGTTAAGCATGCATGGTATCCGCCTTAAGAGGCAAACCGATGTATAAGTTATTTCCTTATTCCATGTTATGCTCTATATCTCTTATTATGTTGTTTTCATCTTTGTTATATCCATACTTTGTCACATTCGGGATATTCGGAATAAGTGTGGAAAGTTAAGAATAAGACTATTTTAAAACTTTGTTTTAACGCATAAGTGCTTATGAATTTGGTTGGATGGAAAGTTAGACATTTCATGAGAATTTGGGGCCAAAAGTGAAGTCTTGGAATTTAAATTCATGAAAAAAAAAATAACCATGTGGCCATGCACATGACTTGTGGGCCATAGGCCACATGTATGAAGAATATGTGTAGTATTAGATGACTTATTAAGTCATCTTCATTATTTTCATCTCTTGGAAATTTCTAGAAAATTGGAGAAAAATTGGGAAAAAAAAAAAAAAAGAGGAGAAAAAGAAGCTGCACATAGTAGGCCATGTGCATGTGCCCATATATATATATATGATTAAGTCATGAAAAAAGGAAGACCAATTCATCATTTTGTCAAGCCTAGAATTTTCAAAAACATGAAAAAAAAAAAAAAAAAAAAAAAAGACAAACGGCCCATAGGTGGCAGAACAAACTCCTTGGAGAATTGGCCAAAAAAAATATTTTCTTCATGTGTTTCCACTCCTTAGAAGGAGTATAATAACATGGAGGGATTGTTGGAACAAGCAAACCAATCATTTTGCGAACCACAAGCTCTAGCCGAGTGAAGAACCAAGTGAAGGTAAGGTTCAATCTTTATTTTCATATGTTATGCATGATTTGTGGATGTTGTAGTATGTGGAAATGAATGAAATTCATGAAAATATAGGTGTTGGGGTGGAACCGTGGGTGTGTGTTGTTGTGTAGGAATAATGAGTTAATGTTTTGTGTGTTGTTGTTATGTGTAGAAGCATGAAACTCATAAAATGTTGGAGTTGGTGTTAGGCCGTGGATGTTGAGTTTTGGCCGTGTATGTGTTGTGTTGGATAGAGATGGAGAACTAATTTCATTCGGTATGTTTTGGTTGTTGTGTTGTGGATTCTATGATGAAAAATGAAGTTTTAATGATCAAGTTGAAGTTATAATCGTGTGAAATGAATTGGACGATAATGTGGTATTAATATGGTTTCTTGAATTTATGAAAATGAAGTTGTAAACGTATGTATTGTTGACATAATATATGAATGTAGAAGAAAGAAAGGTGTTGGTAATGTTCTTGTTGAATTGGAATGGTTTCGGGTGGAGTAGCCTATTGGTTGGGTTGTTTTGAATATTGTATGGATTACTTGGAATGTTCTTAAATCATGTGTGAATGGTTGCGGATTAGTAATCGAATATATGAGCGTTGGTATTGAATTGATCGTATGTAGTTTATTTGAATATAAATGAAATGTTGCCGAATTGTGTAGAAAGGAATTATTGATGCTAGAATGCGTCTTGAATCACTTATGGATGTTGTTAGTGTGGTAGTTAGTTTGGTTGTTGTTGATTTGGCCGAGTTGAATTCTCGGGGGATGTCAATTTATAGGGGAAATCTTTGTCGAAATTTTTGTAGATAAAGTATTAATTTGGAATTGGATTCTTAAGTGTTATGGCTAATGGTTGATGCCTAATGACATTATTGTAGATTGTGAGAAGTCGAGACGTAAGTTCGGATTAGCTTAGGAAGCGGCTAAGGTATGTAAGCTTCACCCTTCTTTCTTTGGCATGTCTTAGTGAAAAGTAAGTTATGACACGTACCTCGAGGAAATTCCACTCTTGCGATCCGAGCATGTTTATGATCCATATTTGTTTCTCGATATTCATATTCTTAATGTAGTCAAATTATGGTCTTTATGTTTTTCGCATGAATGGATTTCAAAGATTGCATAAAAGTTTGTTTACAAAAAGAGTTTGTTTCCTAAACGATTCCAAAACTACGAATGTCCGTAACTTTCGTAGAAAGGCTCGGATCGTTTCGATTTGTTCGTAGAAAGTTCTAAAATGAATAAAGTTTGTAACTTTCCGAGGCGGACTCGGATTGGTTTGGCGTAAGACTATGATCCCTATGGTTTAAATACGACTGTGACCCCTATGGCTTTGTTAATACGTTTATGATGAATGTTATGCTTCCGAAAGATATTTGATATAACTATTGTTCGACTTTCAAATCACGTTCCGTTTAGATTACTTCATTGAGTCTATGATGATGTTTATATGCATATGGTTTGTCACTACTGCTGCTCGTGCCGGCCTCGATATGTCATTCTTGCGTCCGGGCCAAGGCATGTATTCGTACGGTTCCATTGCATTATTCACCGCGTCCCTCACTAGGGGCGGGGCACGTTATATATATATATATATATATATATGATATGATGATATGGAGGTGGTGGCCGGGATGGCATACGAGTCCCTTGCTAGCGGGGCGGGACACGGCATTCGAGTCCCTCACTAGAGGGCGGGTACGTATGTATATGTATATGCATGCATGATGATGATATGATTTTACTTACGCGTCCCTTGTTAAAGGGCCGGGGCACGTTATATGAATATGTATATAATGATTTTACCTACGAGTCCCTCACTAGAGGGCGGGACACGCTATATGTTTACATGATGATTATATGATTTGGTATGCATGATAAACGTTTTCAAAGGCAAGTTTTATGATTTTCTGTATTCAGTACTTCAGTATGATCTCGCTTATTGTATTTCATGGTTTACATACTCAGTACATATTCCGTACTGACCCCCTTTCTTCGGGGGCTGCGTTTCATGCCGCGCAGGTACACCCAGATGAGTTGAAGATATTAGCAGAAGATGTTCCAGCGGGATTGGCGAGCTCCTTTTTCCCCGGAGTTCTGCCGAGTCTGAGCATTATGATATAGATTCATGTTCCATGTTAGAGACTTTGCAGACAGTGTCGTGGGTATAAGATGTCGGCTATGTAAGCGACTATGGAAGCTGATGTGTCATTATGCATTGTATTATAAGTTCTATATGTTTCTATGTGTTACAGATTTTATTTGATCTGAAAAGGATAAATAGCATGTTTGTTCCCGAAGAACTTTCATTGGGTATCTATGTTATGATTTTAAGGTCCAGTCTGATTATGAGTATTATGAGAGTCAGTGGGTTCGCTCGGCCCTAGGTAAGGGTCGGATGCCCATCACACCCTATCGAATTAAGGGTGTGACAAATTGGTATCAGAGCGGTTCGTCCTAGGGGTTGTCTGTAAAGTCGTGTCCAGTAGAGTCCTGTTTATGGTGTGAAGCACACCACATTTATAAACAGGAGGCTACGGGGCATTTAGGGTGGTTGCCCTTCTTTGACATCTTAGATCGTGCCGTGGAGCCAAGTCATAGGAAATAAGATTTCTTCCGCTAACTTTTGATTGCAGCAGGAGAAAGACATCGACAGGAGAAAGCGATTAACGATGCTGGAAGTTACAAAGTACGCAGGTAATTAACGATATGAAAGATATATGTCGGGTAGGATATTGAAGTACTATTGAAATACAAGTTGAAGATCAAAAGAGAAAGTAAACAAGAAAGTGTGACAGGTGCCGATTGAGTTGGGCATACGAGGTGCGCTTATTATTTCTGTACTGTTGATGATAATGGGAGCCCCGTGTGGCTGTGATATGATGTGATGTGTATATATATGCTTGGCCCCGTGAGGCATTGTTGGTATTTCACTGTGTACGTGTTTTGAGATAGTAACGATTCTGAGAGGAAACTCTGTAAATTTTTCCGGGAATAAAGAAAGAATGAGATTTAGGTTTGTGATATATCTGGAAACGGGTCGCGCCAATAGTGCTGATAAAATTTTGACTAAGTAAGGTAATTGCGGAATTGGGGATAACAATAATTAGAAGTTCGGTATCGACACGATGAAGAGAATTTGGAAAAGACTTGTAGCCCTAAAGTAATCCAAAAAGGGCTGGTAAGTTGTGACGGAGTGCTATTTAAGGTACCGATTGAATTGATAAGCAGGGACGAACGATGACGAGCTTATAGTAAAAGAGGTAATAGTATGATTAGGATAAGAGTACAGAGGAAAGGAATTGTGATGGGTGCGAATATATCGATAAGACAGTTTGTGAAAAGTTAAGGGTAAAGTTGGCCAGAAAGGAATAAAAGCGTTACGATGTAGGATTGGTTATAGGTAAGATATAATGAAGATTGTTATGAAAATAAGAAAGGCCTAGTGAGAAAGTGGCTAAAGCTCCGATATGATCTATGTCGCTAGAACCTAACGACGAGTGTGAAACGGAAAAGCGAGCTATAAAACGAATAGGGAAGGCTTGTCAGGTTCGGTAGGGAAAGTTTGGAATAAGGATTATACAATAATGAAAATGGTAGCGAGTATGAGGAAAGAATGTCACGACCCAACTTGGGGCCACGACGGGTACCCGATACTTGTACCGAGCATCCCTTGCCTCGTGCCATACTCTTTACTCTTAAGTGGGCCACATGAGATTACTTTTTGCTATTTCTTTACTTAGCATTATCATTTATATCATTATTACGAACATGTACTGATAAACTTTAATAATCTGATATACATCGACGGGGACAACAAGTTTCGAAACATCTGACTGTACATATCTGCCTACGAGCCTCTAAACTTAGTACATGTATACATAAGGAGGACCGGGCTCTGCCGTGCCCGAATAGGTACACAAAAGTAATACCAAGAAACTGAGGCTCCGGAGCAACTGGAGCACTGCCAAAATACTGCTGATAGAGCTCTTACGAATCAAGCCCGCCTACCTGCTCACTCGCGCGCGGCATGAAACGCAGCGCCCACAATAAGGGCGTCAGTACAAATAGTGTACCGAGTATGTAAGGCATGAAAGCATCATCATGAAACATAAGGTATGAAATGCAACATTATGGGGTCATAGGACATATAAAGAGATAAGAGGGCAACCTGTACATATGAGAGCCCTTTAGGCCGGATGCCATGCATGCTTACTTTTCCTCTGAAAACATTTCGTATCCATATATATAGAAAGTTAAATCTTACCATCTTGCCGAACAACATCGGCCCTCGTTCCTGTAACCCAATACCTATAAACACATATATATATATTCCCGCATCCGGGACAACATTAACCGATATGGGATTTGCCTGAACCAATGTGGGATTTGCCTCAACCAATGTGGGATTTGCCTAAGGTAAGCCTTACACTACCCCCCCCACTCTGGGACTCAGCGTTCTTACTGAGGTTTGCCCCACCATTGGGTTTGCCCCACCACCGGCTCTGATACCAACTGATCAGGTGGATTACGTCTATAGCGCTCTGGCCTTTCTTCCCATCTTCCCCATATACATATACATATACATATACTTATACATATATCATGTCATAGCATGCAGGAGAGCCCGAAGAAAAGCTATAATCTCTATCGGAGTGACGTAAGGTCGGTGACCTCCGATTATATTATGGAATCATCAGGGTCGTCATGTCTCACCTTGGAGGGACGATAATCATAAGGCGAGACTATCGTCGGAAAATAACATTAAAAGAAAACATGGACATCATAAACGTTGATTCATATGCTTTGAAATCTTTATAAAATAGTGTCATGACCAAGGAATAGAATTAAGGACCAAGAACTAGTTTAACACTTTCATACTCGTATTAGATTCTTAACTTAAGACTCTTAGTCATGGAAGCATTCTTGCCATATTTATCATAGACATATTCTCTTCCTTACATCATCGTTATCCTTATCATCATAGAAGTATTCTCATTAGAGTAGTTACAACACTTATCGTTTGATAAACGGAGCAATAAAGAAAATGAACAACGAAGGGGCCCACCTCGAGTCAAATGAGGTGGCGCACACAATTTACATATGTTACATTCCAAGACGTCACTTATGAGAGTGTTAAGGTAGTCGGGTCCTATTTGTGCGAGTTCTAGATGTTTAGGTAACTTTCCAATATTTTATGCAAAATATTAATTCAATTCTATTGAATGAAAGAGGGGTAACTTTAGGTACGGATTTCGGAGAATAGGGTTGTCCTCGAGGCTTGTATCCGACCTAGTATGCCTAAGATATTCCAAAGAAGAGAGGGTGAAGCCTTACATACCTTTTCCGCTTCTTACACTTCTCCAAACTCAAGTTCCAAATTAATAAAAATCTACAATTTGGTCACATTTACCAAATGTTAATTCAAGCGTCTAGAAGTAAAATCTCAAAATAACACTTGTCTACCGAAATTTCGGCAACACTTCCCTTGTAAATACACCATACCACCAAGTTCATCTTAGCCAATTCCAACCAACAACAATCCCTTTAGGGAATGCAACCCGGCCAAACTATCAACATAATGTCGCCAACCATACTAACAATTTTCATATTCAATCCAAGCTACATTATAATAACTCAATTAATATACTACTTCCTTCAAAACCTTCCAACTCCAATAGAAACAATAACAACCTTATAATGTATGTTCCAACAACACCATACTAATATCATTGTCTTCCACACATGTGAGAACATAATATTCAATTTACATAAACTTCAACCACAAGTCTCCAACTACCATAATTTCTCTAAGATAATTGAGCTTTTCATTAGCAATATAAAATCCACACAACAACAATCAATTCACTTAAATAAAATTGACTCATTTTCCTCTATACCATACCACAACTACACGGCCAACATTATGCATACACAACTACAACCTCTCCAAAATCATTCAACTTCCATTATCAACATAACATTTACAACAATAACAACCAAACACTAAATAAAATAATTAGCACATAATTTCTACACACACATATACACATGCACGGCCACCACCCCCACTTCCATATTTCTCATGAATTTCACTCATTTTTGTAAACTACAACATGCACAAATATCCATAACATGTAAAGAGAATGAATTCTTACCTCCTTCTTTGATTCTCCAACTTACTTGAATTTCCAACCTATGAATTTGTGTTTCTCTTGCTTCAACAAAAACTCTACTTTGTTAAGGACCCTACACTTGGTAGAAAATGATTTTTGTAGGAATATTTTTATTTTTTTTATTTTTTTGGTCTAGAGCTTGGCCGAAAATGGCCTAGAGCTTTCTCCTTCTTCTTTTGTTTCTTGCTTTCTTGAAATCTTTGGGGAAATAATGAATATTAAGATGACTTCCTACATATATATATATACAAGTCTTCCACCAATTTTCCATATTTATAGATAGGTCCCTCAAAATAAAAGTATGGCCACATGGTCCCTTTCTTTCCTTCTCTAGAAAATTCTTCCATTTTCTTGGATTTTCCCAAAAAATAAATAAGGAAGACTAAATGTCTTCCTTTGTAAGATTTGGTCCACATGTCCTCATAATTTGTAATTAGCCCCCACTAATTAATAGAAATGTGGACATATGCCACACATGCCACACGGCCAACTTGGAACTTTCCAAGAATTTTTCTTGAACACTTGTGAAATTACCATTTTACCCTTAGACTCTCTTAATAATTCCGCTTCTAAATTCTTCGTAAGCAACTCATATGCCAAACAAAACAAAAATAAGGCCTTGCTTGTTGTCCTCCCGCGATTGTCTTGAATTATCCGATTGCACAAAAATGCGGGATATAACAAAGAAAGGGTAATCGGAAAAAAGAAATAAGAAGGGAGCGAGACAACAGCATAGTAATAGACCATGACACGCATAGTTAAGGATTCAGGTGCCAGAAGTGACGGGACGATAAAAGACTCGGAAATAAAAAGGACGAAGAACGAGGTAAAATGAGAACAGAATTCAGAGGGCGATGACCGAGTAATTATAAGTAACGGTGATCGAGGCGTATTCCTCGTTATTGAGATCTGGAGGTCTAAGACGGGAAGGTAGTCATGTCTAGAGGTGAAACGTGAATATTGAGGATGAAAGGGAGTTGAAATAGAAATTGTGAAGTCAGGAGACTAAGAAACCCTTCTAATTCGGAGGGAAACGTGTTAGGAGGACGTTTTGGACTTCGATTTACTCTAAAATACGTGACAAAGATGATACGGTAGGGTGGACGCAGTTATACGAGCGTTAAAGTGTCGTATTCCGCCAGAGTTCTAAAGTTAAGCGTGCTGAAGCGAGAGAAATTCTTGGATGGGTGACCCCCGCTGAGAAGTTTTCTGAAAGTTCTACAAATTCAGACGCAAGAAGTAAATGAGGAGTCAGAGTGATGTAAGGACAAATTAAGAGTTTGAGGAGTGGGCAGAAACCCAAAAAGGTCACGCAGAACGAGGCGAATTAGACTGATAAAGAGGAAAAAGGTACGTCGCAGCTCTGGAATTAGGGTGAGTTGGAATAGTGTTTGAAGGTACCTTGGAAGTGAGATAGTAGAGAGTATATGTGTATATAGGTATGCATAAGATATCCTGTACATGGCTAGATCAAAGGACATATGCATTCCGGCGACCAATGTGGCGGTATATGGAAGACATTAATTGGACAAGGTAACGAAGTTCAAGTGAGAAGAAAAATATAAATGGCACGAATGTTATAAGGCAAGTCGATGCTGTTTTCATCACAGGTTAAACTCGGAAGGTCCTAACACAATGATATTTGGAAAGGAAAGAAAGTGAGTAAGTGAACGGCAAGGGGGTCAAAATGTCAGGATAAAAGTACCGCTTAATTGAGATTGAAAATACGGATTTAGGGCAAAGTAGAATTGGGCGATAGTATAAGTACACCCCTAAAGGGGAAGCGAGGAGAGAGATACAAGTGTAAGACGAAGACAATCGACGCGACAATGTCCTGGATACGAATGCGTGGGCCGCAGGTAAAGTTCGTTGCTGAGACAAGCTAGGAAGATCGAAAAGCCAGCAGTAAAGGAATAGAAGTCAGGGTAATAATCGAGATGGCGCTGAGAATTAATTGTAAGTATCCGAAATAACATGATATTAGGAAATGGAGACTTAAAGAGGGAATATGACAAAGGAAAGTAACGAGTAGCTTACGGAGACATTGTGAAAGGTAGTACGGCTATACGGGATCAGAGGTCAAGATGTAGGCAATAGAGTGGTTGCTAGCAGTAGAAATTTCCTATTGTAGGAAGTAAGAAAAGCAGGGGAAAAGGAGTATGATAAGGTAGACTCCTAGCAAATGCGAGCACGGGGGTAAGATGTGGAATAGTACGAACCAGGAGAAGGAACGGTCGTGACTAAGATTAAATATGCAGGTCGTGCAAGGGCAGTCATGTTACCTATGAATATATATACACTGGAGGTGAGACCAAGTAAATGCGTAACGAGAAAAGTTTAAGGTCGGTAACAACAATACGGTGATAATATCTTAGGTACATTAAGGAAAGATGTTAGGATGGTTTGAGATAAACTACCGAGGTGGAACTAGTACTGAGAACGAACAGGACATGCTTATGGTTGAACCAAAAAAAATGTATTCCGACGCTGGGGGTAGGAGAAGAAAGGCAAAGATAAAGTGAAACATAAGGATTAGCGAAACTACGTTGAGGCGGTTCTCAGAATAATTTGACCCCCTTCGTACATTCGGGTAAAGATTGCAACATCACGTGTGACAGGAAAGTTGAGAGCAAGATTCGAGCAAAGGGATGATAGAAGAGTTCGGAGTAGAGATAAGGTAATGACATGAGACGATATGTGGAAAATGTGACAAGATGAATGAAGAAATATTGTAAGACGATTTAAGCAAGTGATCAGAACTAGTTGGCCATTAAAAGGAGGGCGAATTTATACGCCAACTTCCTTCAGAATTGTATCAGCTGATAATGGTTAAAGCAGGGAACGACTACTAGTAGCTCAGAAACGACAGAAATCATATGATGACAATCGGTATCGACACTTAGAATTCCAGACTGGCGAATGAGTATGCTTGAAGATATCATCCGTGAGGAACGTAATCAGATCCGACAAGAAGGAAGAGCTTAACTCGAGATGCACCAAATCTTATTACACTAATTGTAAGGCAAGAAGGTTGCGTGCCAAAGATGTAGCTTCCGTTAAGGCACCGTGGTGGAATGAGAACAAAAAGGAAATGACTTGCGAACCTGAGGAGGAGATGAAAGAGAAATATGATTGGTAGATAAAATTGCATGCTACGGTAGTAAAGGAAACACGAGATCCTTAAGACCCTATGCGGCTAGTTGAACATTCGAGGACGAATGTTCTAAAGGGGGGAAGGATGTTATATCCCGTACTTTGTACGTCGGGATATTCCGAGCCAAGTGTGGAAAGTTAAGAATAAGACTATTTTCCGACTTTGTTTTAACGCATAAGTGCTTATGAATTTGGTTGGATGGAAAGTTAGACATTTCATGAAAAATTTGGGGCCAAAGGTGAAGTGTTGGAATTTAAATTCATGAAAAAAAATAACCATGTGGCCATGCACATGACTTGTGGGCCATAGGCCACATGTATGAATAATATGTGTAGTACTAGATGACTTATTAAGTCATCTTCATTATTTTCATCTCTTGGAAATTTCTAGAAAATTGGAGAAAAATTGGAAAAAAAAAAAGAAAAAGAGAGCACATGACCGGCCATGTGCATGTGCCCATATATATATATGATTAAGTCATGAAAAGGAAGACCAATTCATCATTTTGTCAAGTCTAGAATTTTCAAGAAACATGAAAAAAAAAAAAAGGGAGCAAACGGCCATAGGGCTGGCCGAACAAGCTCCTTGGAGAATTGGCCAAAAAAATATTTTCTTCATGTGTTTCCACTCCTTAGAAGGTGTATAACAACATGGAGGGATTGTTGGAGCAAGCAAACCAATCATTTTTGCGAACCACAAGCTCTAGCCGAGTGAAGAACCAAGCGAAGGTAAGGTTCAATATTTATTTTCATATGTTATGCGTGATTTGTGGATGTTGTAGTATGTGGAAATGAATGAAATTCATGAAAATATAGGTGTTGGGGTGGAACCGTGGGTGTGTGTGTTGTTGTGTAGGAATAATGAATTAATGTTTTGTGTGTTGTTGTTATGTGTAGAAACGAATGAAACTCATAAAATGTTGGAGTTGGTGTTGAGCCGTGGATGTTGAGTTTTGGCCGTGTATGTGTTGTGTTGGATAGGGTGGAGAACTAATTTCATTCGGTATGTTTTGGTTGTTGTGTTGTGGATTCTATGATGAAAAATGAAGTTTTAATGATCCAAGCTGAAGTTATAATCGTGTGGGCTGAATTGGACGATAATGTGGTATTAATATGGTTTCTTGAATTTGTTAAAATGAAGTTGTAAACATATGTATTGTTGACATAATATATGAATGTAGAAGAAAGAAAGGTGTTGGTAATGTTCTTGTTGAATTGGAATGGTTTCGGGTGGAGTAGCCTATTGGTTGGGTTGTTTTGAATATTGTATGGATTACTTGGAATGTTCTTAAATCATGTGTGAATGGTTGCGGATTAGTAATCGAATATATGAGCGTTGGTATTGAATTGATCGTATGTATTTTATTTGAATATAAATGAAATGTTGCCGAATTGTGTAGAAAGGAATTATTGATGCTAGAATGCGTCTTGAATCACTTATGGATGTTGTTAGTGTGGTAGTTAGTTTGGTTGTTGTTGATTTGGCCGAGTTGAATTCTCGGGGATGTCCAATTTATAGGGAAAATGCTGTCGAAATTTTTGTAGATAAAGTATTAATTTGGAATTGGATTCTTAAGTGTTATGGCTAATGGTTGATGCCTAATGACATTATTGTAGATTGTGAGAAGTCGAGACGTAAGTTCGGATTAGCTTAGGAAGCGGCTAAGGTATGTAAGCTTCACCCTTCTTTCTTTGGCATGTCTTAGTGAAAAGTAAGTTATGACACGTACCTCGAGGAAATTCCACTCTTGCGATCCGAGCATGTTTATGATCCATATTTGTTTCTCGATATTCATATTCTTAATGTAGTCAAATTATGGTCTTTATGTTTTTCGCATGAATGGATTTCAAAGATTGCATAAAAGTTTGTTTACAAAAAGAGTTTGTTTCCTAAACGATTCCAAAACTACGAACGTCCGTAACTTTCGTAGAAAGGCTCGGATCGTTTCGATTTGTTCGTAGAAAGTTCTAAAATGAATAAAGTTTGTAACTTTCCGAGGCGGACTCGGATTGGTTTGGCATAAGACTATGATCCCTATGGTTTAAATACGACTGTGACCCCTATGGCTTTGTTAATACATTTATGATGAATGTTATGCTTCCGAAAGATATTTGATATAACTATTGTCCGACTTTCAAATGACGTTCCGTTTAGATTACTTCATTGAGTCTATGATGATGTTTATATGCATATGGTTTGTCACTACTCTGCTCGTGCCAGCCTCAATATGTCCTTCACTGCGTCCCGGGCCAGGGCATGTATTCGTGCAATTCCATTGCATTATTCACCGCGTCCCTCACTAGAGGGCCGGGGCACGTTATATATATATATATATATATATATATATGATATGATGATATGGAGGTGGTGGCCAGGATGGCATACCGAGTCTCTTGCTAGCGGGGCCGGGACACGCTATTCACCGAGTCCCTCACTAAAGGGTCGGGTACGGTATGTATATGTATATGTATATGTATATGTATATGTATATGCATGCATGATGATGATATGATTTTACTTACCGCGTCCCTTGTTAAAGCGCCGGGGCACGTTATATGAATATGTATATGATGATTTTACCTACCGAGTCCCTCACTAGAGGGCCGGGACACGCTATATGTTTACATGATGATTATATGATTTGGTATGCATGATAAACGTTTTCAAAGGCAAGTTTTATGATTTTCTGTATTCAGTACTTCAGTATGATCTCGCTTATTGTATTTCATGGTTTACATACTCGGTACATATTCGTAATGCGACCCCGCTTTCTTCGGGGGGCTGCGTTTCATGCCGCGCGGTACACCCGGATGAGTTGAAGATATTAGCGAGAAGATGTTCCGGCGGGATTGGCGAGCTCCTTTTCCCCGGGAGTTGCGAGAGTCGAGCATTATGATATAGATTCATGTTCCATGTTAGAGACTTTGCAGACAGTGTCGTGGGTATAAGATGTCGGTTATGTAAGCGGCTATGGAAGCCGATGTGTCATTATGCATTGTATTATAAGTTCTATATGTTTCTATGTGTTACAGATTTTATTTGATATGAAAAGGATAAATAACATGTTTGTTCCCGAAGAACTTTCATTGGGTATCTATGTTATGATTTTAAGGTCCAGTCTGATTATGAGTATTACGAGAGTCAGTGGGTTCGCTCGGCCCTAGGTAAGGGTCGGGTGCCCATCACACCCTATCGGATTAAGGGTGTGACACATGCCTTACATAATCAGTACATTATTCATACTAACGTTCTTTCTTGTGGATGCTGCGTTCATGCCCGCAGGTTCAGGTAGTCAGTCTGACGATCTAGCTAGGTAGGTTTTCCCCTCAGCCGCAGTCAGTGCGCTCCAGTTGATCCGGAGTTGCAGCCCCTTGGTATGCTATTTTGATATGTGCATATATTTTCCTATCTTTTCTATAGTTTTATTCCATAGAGGTTCGTAGACAGTGGTATGTAGTTGGGATGTTATGCAGCCTTGTCGGCTCTTATTTTTGTTGTACAGTATATGTAGCGGCCTAGTTGGCTTGCACTACTATTCTTAGCACTTACGTTTATATGTATGCATTGGCTGTGAGTTCTCGATGCAGAATTTATTGTGTTAATTGACAGGAGACAGCATAGCCCAGTCGTAAGTTATTTATGGGCCACCAGGTTACTCAGTAAGATGAAAATACGAGTCTAAGGGGTGCTTGGTCAGTAGTGGTCGGGCACTTATCACGGCTCATCGGTTTGGGTCGTGACAAAAGTGGTATCAGACCGTGTCTAGTAGAGTCTTGTTTATGGGTGTGTAGCGCGCCACACTTATAAACAAGAGGTACGTGGGGCATTTAGGAATCATTAATCTTTCTTTCTATCTTAGATCGTGCGATAGAGCCAGAGTCTAGGAAAGATTGTTTCTGACCCTCTTTTCCTGTTGGTAAGCGCAGATTGATAAAGATGAAGAGGTTTGTCACGACCCAACCCTGTAGGCCGTGACTAGTGCCCGAGCTGGGCACCCAAACACATTCATCGAATCCGAATCACATACAGATGGCTTATGCGTATACAAATATCGAATATTTCTCAAATTATCTCAAAAGCGCCTCAAACACAAACATATATATATATATATATCAGAAGCCGGCAAGGCTATCATATGGCGCAACGGCCCAAAATATATACAAATGCAAGCCGACAAGGCTGCCACGGCGAATGGGATCGCCCAGAACATATAACATACCAACACACCTGTACAGAATAGGCACAACCCACATGTATGTCTACAGACCTCTAAACAGAACAACAGAATCATATGACAGGACAGGGCCCCGCCGTACCCCTGATCAAACAAATACATATGCAACGGACGAATATATACCAAAATGTGAGCTCCGGAATAAAGGGAGCACTTCGAACAGCGGAATAGGTGTCCTAGACTCGCGGATCACCGAGCGTACGTACGTACTGCGGGCATGAAACGCGACCTCCGAAGACGGGGGGGGTCGGTACGGAATATGTGCGAGTATGTAAAGCATAGAATACAATAGACATAATCGTAACGAGACCTGAATTTACGAAACAAGTATAGCAATCGAGAAAAATCAAAAGACTTGCCTTTAAATCATATATCATGCGTGTCCATATCATATCATCGAATCATAATATACGTACATCGTACCCGGCCCTCCAATGAGGGACTCGGTGGATAAGGTCATATAATCATCATGCATAGTCATCATATAATCATACATACATGCATACCGTACCCGGCCCTCTAGTGAGGGACTCGGTGAGTAAAATCATATCATAATCATGTCATCATGCCATCATATATATATGCATATACCATACCCGGCCCTCTAGTGAGGGACTCGGTGAATAAACGTGCCGACCCTTTCGGGACTCGATGGATAGAATCATCATATGCCATCCTGGCCGCCATATCATCATATCATCATATATATACCGTACCCGGCCCTCTAGTGAGGGACTCGGTGAATAATGCAGTGAATCTGTGCACGAATACATACCCGGCCCGAGACTCGGTGAATAGGAATAATAACAGCTCGCACGAGCAGAGTGGTGCGAAACCATATGCACATAAAACATCATCACAGACTCAATGGAGTGATCAAAACAAACTCTCTTTTTAAAGCCAAGATAATAGTCGATCAAGTTTCCCCGAACGTCACTCGGGAAGCTATCAAACAGAACTTTTAGAAAATCGTAAGTACATATCAGGATCGTGTGCACATACATCGTTATGACATTACTGATTCAATGGATAAGCAAGTAGTCGACACTCGAGAGTCAAAACGGAAATCATGCTAAGTTCGTTCAAAAACAAGTCATTAGGACTTTACAAATGAAAATCTCGGGGACCACGGATATACGTTAAATCAATCCGGGCCCGCCCATGAAATCTAAAGTCATCATATGTTATAGAATCATTGCTAACATATCAAAGCAATCCGGTTTCGTCTGAGAAAGTTACGGACGTTCGTAGTTACAGAATCTTTTATAACAAAATCTCTTTACACAACTTTTGAAATCCAATCATACCAAGGACTTAAGGACCACGGTGTGACCACATTAAGAGTGTGATTATCAAGAAGTGAATAAGAATCATATACAAGCTCGGACTTTAAGAATAGAGTCACCTCGAGGCTCGTGTCATAGCCTAATTACCACTAGGACATGCCAAAGAAAGAAAGAATAGGCTTCACATACCTCGTCTGCTCTCAACGCTAATCCAAACCAAGCCTATGTCTCGGACTCCCCAAGATCTACATAACATCATTAAATACCAACATTAACTATAGGCATTTAGGAGTTCATTTCCAAACTAGTACGTAATTCTACGAAAATTTGGGCAGCATTTCCAGTAAATGCACAACCCCGAGAATTCAACTCGGCCAAATTCAACAACAACACCAACAATCATTCTAGCAACATCACAATCGATTTAGAACGCATTCGAACATTAATAATTCTTCTCCACATATTCCAACAACTTTCCAATTGTTCATTACAATTACATACATACAAACCATTATACAATCAAACTAACACTAATGCTCACATATTCAATTACCAATCCGAAACCATTTAAACAATATTCAAGAACTCTTTAAACAATTCACACAATATTTCCAACAATCCAACAAATGCTCCAATTTACCCGAAAACTGTCCCAAACCCGAGAACACATCCATAACACATTTCTAACTTCCGAATCATGATTTGCACCAACAATCCACATTCTAACAATGTCATTCTCATGAATATAGAAATTACATTAAATGCACATTAACCTCCAAATCACCCCATAACCATTTCAACATCAACTTGAGCCATTAAACTCTTATCGTCAACATAGAATTCATAACGACAACCACTAAAACACTAAGTACATTAATCCATTCTTGTCATATAATATGACCTATATTCGGCCAACATTACACATACACATATTGATGGTTCTCATTCATTTCTTCACACTATACAACCAAACATGATAACTAGAATTTAATTCATCACTTCAACACAACACACATATCCACACGGCTACACCATGCACATGGCTCAACTTCCAACATGCCATATTTCATGAATTTCGTCCATTTTCATCTACTACAACATACACACATCATTCATAACACATAAAACAAGATCAAACCTTACCTTTCTTCACAACTTCCAACTTGGCTAGGGTTAGCAACGGATGCAAACGGATGGTTTGTTGACCCAAACAACACTCCCACGTTAATGAGGACCCTTCAATTAGTGGGTTTGCTAGGAAGAAATAATTTGTGATGGCTAAATCTTGGTATTGAAATTTGGAGTTCTTGGCCGAATGGCCCTTCTTGTTCATCCAAAGTTCTTATTTTTTTTTTCTAAGTGTGGAAATGAAGAAAGATGACTTAGTAGTCATCTTTTCTGCTCCTAGATGAATCACACAAGTGTCCATGGCCCACACATGGGTTGGACCAATTAAATTTGTCCACAAAATGTGTGGAGCCATCTCCAAAGCCACACAGCCAAAGGGCCAAATTTTCATGATTGGCCAACTTTCAAATATTCCATTTTTAGTCTCAAATTTTCCTAAATGTTCCATGCCAAAAAATTCATGAACAACTTAAGTCTCAAAACAAAATCGAAGGTCAAAAGTCTCGACTTTGTATCCCGGAATGATTTTGTCCCTAACTTATCATAGTTAAACCGGATTGTCCCAATGTACAAAATACGGGATATAACAAGGTTGGCTTCGGATAGTGGGGGTGTAAGGAAGGCACCCAGGGTGGACTCCGGACCACAGGCACCGGGACAGACTAGGAGGAGTCTTAGTTACTCTATTGAGACAGATCCTTCTGAGGATATAGAGACGATTCCCCCAGAGTCTGTGACTTCTATGGAGGAGGATCCATCAGAGGATAGTTATGAGATGGACCCGTCTGAGGGTTCGTATGATACCTCAATGGAGCAAGAGATTCCTGAGCACCAGATTTGACCCTTTCAATTTCTCCGAGCAGCCACGAGTGTAAGTGTTACAGAGTATTCTAGCCCCCTGTCTTGGCCTTCAGTTAATCAGGAGCTGCCAGAGTATTCATATCCTTCGGACTATGATGGGGAAGATGAGGATGGTCAGACCAGTAGATGGTGGGAGGATGATGAAAGAGATACTTCACTTTACAGTCCCCCAGACCAGGATCAGGACAGGCCGACTATAGGTATATGGGTCTTTTATCGAAATTCCTTATGTTATGTGCGATTATTATAGGATATCATTTAATAGTTGACGAGTGCGGATTCTAAAGGCACCGATAACTAAAGTATTTATGGGTAATTACAACTAAGACATTTTTTGCTACCATGAGGAACCTCGATACTGAAACTGAAAAGCAGTCACGCGTGTTGACTTGTGGTTATGGAGAATTTTCTAGATATTGGGAGTTCCAAAGGTTGCGATAGTATTTATCCAACTAGGAGAGTAAAGGATTTTTCTAGCCTGGAGGAAATACATTACAGAGTTTTATTTGGGTTTCCAATCAGAACCTCAAATCATTTTTTTTTAAAGACAGCTGACGAAAAGACCATGTAGCAGTACAATGGACAGGTGTGACCCTTATAAGAAGGATTGCCTTGACTTTTCAGACAGATGCGGTGGAGGTCACTTGGTGATAGAAAAAAATAAGAGCGATGTCGGCTTATGAATAGAAATGAAAGAAGAATAGGTGTTCGAGAGGAGATCATTCGTTAAGACGATATTGCCAGAAGCTCATAATTAGGACTTGGAAAATATGTTGAGAAGACCTATAGATTCAGATGTACAAAAATATGAGAAACCAGAATAGTCGAGGGAATTTAGGGGTATATGGCCTTTACGGTTGAAACTTTAAATGATCGTGAAATATGAATCGGGTTAGCTAGGCACAAAAAGAGAAGATGCATTAAAGCTTCAGATTCAGGACAATTTTAAATAGCAATGGGAGTACTTCGTAAGTGAGGTATTAGTAAATGACATAAACAATAACTCATGCGTGGTCATATTAACCAGCATGTGTGCCCTTATGATTGATATTACGATATGCTAAAGGCCTTGATGGAGCTAGGCATTGAAAGTTAATGTAGCAAGTGCTACAAGGCAGATTGATATTGTTTTCTTTAAACATTCAGGTTGGATAACCCTGATATAATAATAAGGAAGGAAGTGTGTATACAAGAGTAAAATATTATGAGAAGGGTAAGAAAGGGAAGTTTGTTGCTAGTAAGGGTTAAGTAAAGCTTCTGAAAAAAAAAGTTAGGACGGCAATAGAGGCGAAGAGCCATTCGGATGAATCTCTAAAGTAAGTACGCGGAAAGGATAGGGTATGGTAATATGGAATAGAAGACGAATGTAGAGGTTCGGGAAATAGATCTTGACAAACGGGATCGTAGTATAACAACGGTGAACATGGATATAACCTGAGAGGGAATAATTAAATTTGATGAAAGGTGTCAAGAGATTTTTGACTTTTAAGGTATCAGAGGATAAGTGTGAAGCCATATTGACACGTTCAGGTAGAAAGTGAGGAAAAAGCACCCCCCCCCCCTTAAGGGACGATATTAGGAATAGAAGGGATTCGTATTCCTAATGGAATGTTCTACGAAATTCCAGGGCCAATGCTCTAGAATGGCAAGTGGAAAATAGCACTTTGTGAGCAAAGGAAGTTAAGAAAGACCCTAAGGGCGACGGTAAGAAAAGTGGACTGATGGATTGGTTAAAGGAAGTTGTGTAACCATTAAGGACAAGAGGAAGTTTAATAGGCTAACAAGTCTGGTCAAGAGACAAAACATCGATAACAGGGGATAAGAGACTGGATAAGGAGTACAAAACTTCGATCGCAAAGGGAATAGGATGAATATGCGAGGGATGTGCATAAATAGAAACCAGTTATGGCATCGAAAGGAGAGATAAGAAAGAGATGAAAGGAGGAAGAGGAAGAGACATTTATGAGCGATTATTAGTGGGAGAAGGATCGACAAGGCATTGGAAGAATTATGACGCCTGACTATGATACAACTACCTAGCAAAGGAAGACTATAAAACAGTGTGAGCTGGATGAATGATAGAGCAGGTCGTGGAAAGTAGCTGCAATAGTACATCGATTACAATAGTATCAAAGGAAGGAATCAGATTTTGTGAGGAAATGAGTATTTAAGGACACTAATTATTATGGGACTGATAAACTCAAAGAACAAGTAAGGTATGCCAGATTATAGGAAATACTTATCAAGTGAGAATCAAGTGAAGACCAAGGGTCCAAGCAGAATTTTGAAGGACGTAATAAAAGAATGACGCACCTAATTAGAACGAAGCTGGCGGCAATGAAACCTCATGGAACAAGCAAAATAATGGTTCTATTAGATATTTATGATTGAAAACTGCAGACAAAGGAAGGAGTAAGATGATTTGAATTCATGGCACGATTAAGAGCCTGATCTACATGTTGGCAAATTTCCAAATTTATTCATAACTTGTCAGCCGGACTGAGGATTAGCAAGTTCAAGGATAAACTAAGAGAAGAAGATCATTGAAGAAGAGATTCGAGATATTCTTGGAGTAAGAAGCCTTGAAGAGGAAAAATCGAGTAAAGAGTACGGGTAAAAGGAAATGTCGGTTTTATATTGGTTAGGAGATAAAATACCGTAATAATCAATCCAGTTGCTATAGGAAAACAAGGGGTACTATATTACTAGTTTCTGATGGTTGTCCTTAAAGGGAGAAAAATCAGTTAAACTCCAAGAAAATAAAGGTATGTGGGAGGTACTGGGTGAACGAGCGTAAAAGGAGTTAAGGAAACGATAAAGGTCAAAGAGATAACGAGAATAATAAAGTATGAAGAAATAGTAGACAGATAGGTGATAAGAAAAAGGGGATAGTCGTGAGTACGAGCATAAATCTAAGTCATAAGAGAAGGAGAATAATATTCAAGAATTAATTGGGCAGGAAATGCAGTGGACTCGAGAATACACCCATTGGTGGTAAAACATTAGTAATCAAGAGATGCCAAAGGAATTGTGAAGCTATGAATATATAGTATACATGTGCATAGCACGAGAAGGACTGTATGTGCTAAAAAGAAACCATGTTATTACTTATATAAAGAAACTAAGGAATCCAATGAAAGATTAATCGTCGGGGATTAAGGCGCGCTCTAATGTAAAAGACCATCAAATGCAACTGTAGCAAGTCTAGGAATGCCAGAGATTCAGTATAAGAAAAATACAAAAGGAGTTAAGGAAAATATTAACTAGTTGAGCCTAATCAATCAGTACCGGCACGACTAAATGGTATGCAGACACGAGATGGAGTAACGTTTCAGCAGAAGAGCTCCAGATACAACTGTTAACCGACTGAGATATAGAAGGTAGAGTTCATAGGGGTAAAAGGAAGGAAGAGCTAAATATCAAGTGGATCCATATTTATATAAATGATAGGGTTAATGGATAAGTTTTCAAAATCGCTGGCGAAATACGAAGAAGAATGGAATGGACCATAGATATAATGGTCTAAACTGCTCGTCGACACGGCGTCAGAGTAAAGAATTATGAACGTTACAAAGCTAGCTGGCAGGTCAAGGATTTGGTCTGCGTGAATGCGCCACTACTGGGCGCTAATGCGTAGAAGGGTAATAGCCAACCTAGCGTGAGTGCGCAGGGTTAATTCCTAGGTCGATGAAACCGACCTTATAAAAGGACCTTTTGGATCATTTCTCTGGTCATTTCTCAACTCTAGACCATTCTGCAACATATATGCATCCTCCTACAAGTTCATATGCTAATTTTGGTCATAAATTGAGAAGTGTATAGGACGTTGTAGTTCTTGTTCTAAACATAAAATCTTGGCGGGATGAAAGAATCTATTGAATGTAAATAAGGTTTCCACCTCTTCCAATCTTTATTAAGGTAAGAATACCCTTTTACGATTGATATTATGAATCATATGGTGGAAATTTAGTTGATAAAGCTTCGTAAAGTCGATTGATTGGGTTGTTGTGATAGCATGGTAGTAGTACAATTACAAGGAAAATTCTGGTAAAATTTTCGTAGAATTCTTAAGAGCTTAACATTCAAGGACGAATGTTTCTAAGGGGGAGGAATGTTACACCTCGTAGTTTTGCACGTGAGATTTATTAGGCGTTAGTTGTTCAATTGTGGACACAGAAATTATTGTCGAGGATATATGAGATTATATGTGGTTATGAGGGTTTAAGCTCATGCAACAGGTCATGGAAGGATTGGAGAACAAGTGAATTAAGGAAGTTAAGTTTTTTGAACTTCGGAGAAAAGTTGGGCAAATTTCGTATGATAATTCTGGTCTAACTTTGGGAAAGAATATCTTTTAGCATATGAAGAGTTTTGAGGTAAACTAAAAGTCTAAACTGAAGTTCAGGAAGTCTAGTTTCCAATGCAACAAACCGCGCATCAATCCAACATCGAAATCAAGCATTATGAGCGTTTTAAAACAGGCTGCTAGAGCAGAGATTAACTCTGCACGAACGCGTCTGGAGGTGGCGTGAACGCGTAGAGGAACTAGGGGCTAACTTAGCGCAAACGCGTCCAAAGGTGGCGCAATGCGCTGAGCAAATCCTAGGTCAGTGCAACCCGACTCTAGAATGTTATAAAAGGGGCCTTACCCCCTCATTTTTCATTCAAACACCCCTCTAACCTCCCCAAACAATCTGGAATATTCCCCCAACTTCCGTTCACAAAATTTTAGCGCAAATTACGTGAAATATCTGGATTTAGGTTCGGACAGCGTACAGTTGCGATTATAATATCATATTGCAAGGAATCTTGGCTCGGATTCAAGGCGGATATTAAAGATATTACAGTTCTAGCAAGAGCAAGGTATGAATCTTTCCCTATTGATATTGATTTAGGTTTATTACGGAGGTAAAGCTATTAAATGACCGTATAACGATATTTGTTGGTTGAGAAATTAGATAAACATCTTGTGGGACGTTTTATGGAATACTTTGGTATGGAAAATGATGTTGTTGGCATTAGAGGTGTTGTTGTTGTATTGGTTGCTGGTATTGCGATTTCGAGCTAGGGATATAAACAGGGGAGATGCTGCCCAAATCTTGGCAGATTCTGAAGGAGTTTAGTTAAAGACATAAGATAGGCGTATAACGATAAGTATAATGATAGTTTGAATTCTCTTGAATGTAGATTTACGAGCTCGAGAGAATAAGCGTTAAGTAGTGGGGGACCAAACAGGTATGTTAAGGCTAGTCCCTTTCTTTCCAAAGGCATGTTTCCTTTCTTGTGAACCTATACATGTCTTCCATAATGTCCTTATTCCCAAAAGCTAAAGGTTCATGACTCTTAGAGTTCTTATGATGCTAAAGATGAGTATGTGTTTATGATGATAATGATGATGATGATGATTTTATTTCTAGAGACTCCAAAGCTTATGGATTCGATGCTATTATGAGATTATTGAATTTATTTCATGATTTTAGTGATTTCATTCATTATTGTTGATCTCACCTTATCATAGTTGTTCCTTCAGGGTGAGATATAGCGATGATGATTGTTCCATAAAATAAATCGGAGGTTAACGACCTTACGTCACTCCGATAAAGTGGTAACTCTTAATTGGGCTCTCATGCATGCTACTTATATTATATATGTGTGTGTATATATATATATATATATATATATATATATATGGGAAAAAGGTGAGGCGTTATATACGCATAACCACCTGATCAGTTGGTGTACTATGATATCATCCTGGACGCGGGATGTATGGGTATGGATCGGGCTACATGTTCTGCAGCACTATTATGTTATATATGCATGAAAAACGTTTTCTTTAAAAGGTTAAGCATGCATGGTATCCGCCTTAAGAGGCGAACAGATGTACAGGTGATTTCCTTATTCCACGTTATGCTCCATATCTCTTATTATGTTGTTTTCATTCCTTACATACTCAGTATATTATTCGTACTGGCGTTCTCTCTTGTGGACGCTGCGTTCATGCCCGTAGGTTCGGGTAGTCAGTTTGATGATCCAGCTCGGTAGGTTTTCCCTTCAGTCACAGTCAGTGCGCTCCAGTTGATCCAGAGCTGCAGCCCCTTGGTATGCTATTTTGATATGTGCACATATGGGTATGACGGGTCCTTGTCCTGTCTTTTCTATAGTTTTATTCCATAGAGGTCTGTAGACAGTGGTATGTAGTTGGGATGTTATGCAGCCTTGTCGGCTCTTATTTTTGTTGTACAGTATATGTAGCAGCCTAGTTGGCTTGCACTACTATTCTTAGCACTTATGTTTATATTTATGTGTTGGCTGTGAGTTCTCGATGCAGAATTTATTGTGTTAATTGCCAGGAGACAGCATAGCTCAGTTGTAAGTTATTTATGGGCCACTAGGTTACTCAGTAAGATGAAAATACGAGTCTAAGGGGTGCTTGGTCAGTAGTGGTCGGGCACTCATCACGGCTCATCGGTTTGGGTCGTGACAAGGTCAGTACAAACAACAGTACTGGTAGGCATCATCGACCGACTAAGCATAGCTAACACAATTTAGATGATAAGGCAGCTAAGCAGATAAACTAGCAAGTATAAGACAATACAATCGATTTCAATTATCCGTCATCACCTATGTAATGCATCTAATCCCAAATGTGCCAAGTCTGAATATATCCAATCCAATCCAACATCACAATACAACACCAAACATCTCAAATCCAGTCATAATGCAATGCAATGCAATAATGATATGAATGCAATGCAATGCCATGCAAATATGGTGCACATATACTCCGTACGGAAATATCGACGTCCCAGTAGCACAACCCAGTGTTACTCGCGAAGTCTAAGTGCCACCCATTTTGGATCTTTGCCCAACAGACAGACGGGACCCCGAATCTTTTCCCACGGGGGTTCTCATCGGCACCACTCTGGGGGACCCGCAGAGTCTATCCACTAATAATGATTCCGGAACTACATCGAATATCAGCCATGCAATCAATGATTTCGGGATCAATCATCGGACATCGGACTCTCACATCACTCAAGTAAAAGAGTTTCATCAAGTATTAGTTTCACTCAATCAACGATTCCGGGATGAACATCGGACATCGGCCATCTCACGTCACTCAAGTAAAAGAGTTTTATCAAAGTATCAACAGTAGCACAACAGTGTATCATGAACATGAGAGTGTGTGCAATGCATGAATCAACATCAATAATTATGCTTAATATCCTAAGTACCAACAGTGGGTACGCCAACAATATATTTGAATCACAAGTACCAATAGTGGGTACGCCAACAATATAACCGAATCACAAGTACCAACAGTGGGTACGCCAACAATATAATCGAATCACAAGTACCAACAGTGGGTACGCCAACAATAAATCTGAGTGCAAATACCAATGGTGGGTATGTCAACTATATCATAATCAAGATGATAAACCAGAATCCACTATCTATCAACAACTCATGGCATCAAGCCAGCACAATAAAACAATCAAATCAATCACAACGGGGTGGCTAGCCCCAACACACAACAAGGCCCAACCTAAGGCAATATCCAACCCGACTTCATACCCGAAGGTTCACATGCTGTCTCCGACAATATAACCTAAATATATGCTTCGCTATATGAAGTCTCACCAAAGGTAAGCCATAACCTACCTAGATGGCCGAACCGCAATACCAACAACTCACTCCTTTGCCTTACCTTTCCGCTGAACCTCATAACCAAAGTAGTCTAAGCATAATCGAAATCTAGATTAGAAATCATGAAGAATGATACTAATATTGCTACTATTCATTTTAGGTCGATCCAACCCTAGAATTTGGGAAAACGGGCCCACAAGGGTAAAACGGGAAATTCGAAAGCAAAATATCAAATTTAGCACAGGTGATCACAACCCAACCACTAATTGCTGATTTAACTCAAAGA
Source organism: Lycium ferocissimum (assembly GCF_029784015.1). Lineage (NCBI taxonomy): Eukaryota > Viridiplantae > Streptophyta > Magnoliopsida > Solanales > Solanaceae > Lycium > Lycium ferocissimum. The sequence continues at coordinate 5,903,881 of NC_081352.1, forward strand.
TTAGCCTAAATTCTGATTTCAAGCAAAACTCCCCAAATTGGGTATAAACCCTAAGTCTTTGATTCTGAAATTCAACACTAGAAGTGGAAGATATATGATTAATAACCTTAGATTAGTCAAAGTCTAACATAAACATCATCAATTTAATATTACCAAGCCTAGAGAAAGTGTTCATCAAAAACCCTCTTCCAACATCCATTACTAAGGGTTCATCAAAGGGAAGGGGAATTTAAGATGATTATGATTTAAGGAAGAGTAAAGTAATAGGAAGATTTACCTCTAAGAATCTCCTCCAATTATCCCTAAGAACAGTTCCCTCGAGCTCAAATATCGAGATGGAAAATAATGAGGGTCTAAGAGCTTTTAACAATTTATTAATATTACAAACTACCCGTCACCCTCTCTAGCGGCACTGGGACCGCCCTAGCGGTGATGACCAAAAGTCATTGACCGCTCCAGCGGTAACGCTGCCCGGTGCTGGTGCCGCTTTGACACCAGAAAACTTCCTAAGTTTCACAATTTGATCCAATTTTTCGACTAGTTTTCGAGGCCATCTGCTCACATACCATACACATAGACACACATAGAAACATGCTACGAACGCGCCCGTGGCCTTAGAATTCCCAACGGAGGTGTCGTTGACCGAGGCAACCCCTGATGCCTTAATTCCAATTTCCCAACCCAAGTCCTGAAATGTATCCGAGTGCATTGGGAACCGAACCAAATACACACAAGTTCTAAACAACCATCCGAACCTCTCGAAATCGACAAAATTTCAAAAAAGTTCATTTACCCAAAAGTCAACTTTGGGTCAATCATTTTTCACTTTAAGCCTATATTTCACAAAAGTTGCCCGAATCCGGTCTAGACACCTTGGAAAGCGTGCAAACGGTCCCCTCGGGTCAAAAATGAGCTAATCAATGCTCGAAAATAGGCAAAAATGCCGAAAAGACTATAACGATGAAACAGATCTTTACATCAGATACCAATTAGATCGTCGCTTGTCCTCGAGCGAAAAAAGAAAAGAAATGGGAAAATACCCGAATCAATAAACAACTGAGGATATCGGCTTCACATGTCAGACTCGGTCTCCTAGGTAGCCTCCTCAATAGGACGGTGCTTCCATTGCACCTTCACAGAAGTAATCTCTTTTGACCTCAACTTTCGAAACTGCCTATCCAAGATCGCAATAGGCTCCTCCTCATAAGTCAAATCTCATCAAGCAATATAGAATGCCAACGAACAATGTAGGTACCATCGGCATGGTACTTCTTTAGCATCGAAACAAGAAAAATCGGATGAACGCCCGCCAAGCCCAGCGACAATGCTAACTCATAGGCTACATCACCCATACGATCAACAATCTTAAACGGACCAATATACTTGGGGCTCAACTTGCCTCTCTTACCGAACCTCATAACACCCTTCATGGGTGACACCTTCAATAGAACCTGGTCACTAATAGCAAACTCCAAATCCCGGACTTTTCGATCCGCATACATCTTTTGCTGACTCTGAGCTGCTAAAAGCTTGGCCTGAATAACTCGCACTCTATCAAGGGACTCTCTCAACTAATCTGCACTCCAAGGTCGAGCCTCGAACCCATCAAACCAACCAATCGGAGATCTACATCTCGTACCACACAAAGCCTCGAAAAGCGCCATACCAATACTTGAATGGTAGTTGTTATTGTACACAAACTCTACCAAGGGTAAGTGCTGGTCCCAATGACCACCAAAATCAATAACACACGCTCTCAACATGTCCTTGAGCAGCTGAATGGTCCGCTCGGACTGGCCATTAGTCTAGGGATGAAAGGCTGTACTAAGATCCAATCGAGTACCCAACTTTTCATGAAACGCCCTCCAGAAATGAGAAGTGAAAATAGTACCTCAATCAGATACAACGGAAATAGGAACCCCATGCAATCTCACAATATCCCGAATGTACATCTTCGCTAACTTCTCTGCGGTATAGGAAACCTGAACTGGAACAAAGTGAGCAGACTTAGTAAACCGATCCACTATCACCCAAATCGAATCAAACTTGCCAAGGGTCTTCAGAAGGCCCATGACAAAATCCATGGTAATCCTCTCCCACTTTCACTCGGGAATGGGCATCCTTTGAAGCACCCCACCGGGTCACTGGTGCTTATACTTTACCTGCTGATAATTCCCACACTTAGACACATAATCAACTATATCTCTCCTCATCCGACGCCACCAATAGTGTTGTCTCAAGTCACGGTACATCTTAGTCACCCCCGGATGAATGGAATAGCGAGAGCTATGAGCCTCAGATAAGATCAACTGAATCAGATCACCAATACGAGGAACGCACACGCGTCCTCTAATCCTTAGAATGCCCTCAGAATCAATCACGGCCTCCTTGGCCTCACCTGTTAAAACTCTATCTCGAATATTGCTCAATTGAGCATCCTCAAACTGATAAGTCTTGATCCGATCCAATAAAGATGACCTCGATTCTATACAAGCCAAAACCCTGCCTGAGGCTAAAATATCAAAACGAACGAAACTGTTGGCTAGAGTCTGAACCTCTATGGCTAGCGGACGCTCGAATACAATTAATTGAGCTAAACTCCCTATACTCACTGCCTTGCGACTCAAGGCATCAGCCACCACATTGGCTTTCCCGGGATGATACAGAATAGAGATGTCATAGTTCTTCAGGAGCTCCAACCATCGGCGCTACCTGAAATTAAGATCTCTCTGGGTAAATACATGCTGAAGACTACGGTGATCGATGAAAACCTCACAATGCACATCGTACAAATAATGCCTCCAAAGCTTGAAAGCTGAGACTACGGCCAACAACTCCAAATCATAGGTAGGGTAATTCTTCTCGTGAACTTTCAACTGACGGCAGGCATAAGATATCACCCTACCCTCCTGCATCAACACCGCACCCAAACCCATATGGGAAGCATCACAATAGACAGCGAAGTCCTTGCCCTCCACAGGTAAGGCTAGGATCGAGGCTGCGGTCAAAAGAAGCTTGAGCTTTCGAAAGCTCTCATCACAATCATCCGTCCACTGGAAGGGAACATCCTTCTGAGTTAATCTGGTCAAGAATGAAGCAACGGCAGCAAAAACCTTCACAAAGCGACGGTAATAACTAGTCAAACCCATAAAACTATTAATCTCAGTAACAGTAGCGGGCCTCGCCCAACCCCTCACAGCCTCAATATTTTAGGGATCAACCATAATCCCTTTCTTAGACACCAGCATATCACCGTGGGGAGTGCCGATATTATTTGTACGAAAGAAGGATGGCTCTTTGGGAATGTATATTGATTACAGGCAATTGAATAAAGTAACTGTAAAGAATAAGTATTCGCTTCTGAGGATTGATGATTTATTTAATCAACTGCAGGGTGCCAGATATTTCTCAAAGATAGACATGAGATCGGGATATCATCAGGTTAGGGTGAAGAAGGAAGACATTCCAAAGAGGCATTCAGGACTAGATATGGGCACTATGAGTTCCTTTTCATGTCATTCGGGTTAACTAACACTCCAGTTGTATTCATGGACTTGATGAATCGTGTATTCAGAACCTTCCTAGATCTTTTCGTGATCGATTTATAGATGATATTCTGGTTTATTCACCGTCAGAGGCTGATCATGCAGATCATCTACGTGCTCTGCTTAGAATTCTTCGAGATATAGAATTATATGCAAAGTTTTCCAAGTGTGAGTTCTGGTTGAACTCTGTGGCTTTTCTTAGCCATATTATTTCAGATGAAGGCATTAGCGTGGATAGTCAAAATATTGAAGCTGTGAAGAATTGGCCAAGGCCCACGACACCAACGAAGATTCATAGTTTCTTGGGTCTAGTAGGATATTATAGAAGGTTCGTGGAAGAATTTTCTTCTCTTTCAGCCCCATTGACTAAGCTAACCCATAAATCAGCTAAGTTCCAGCGGACGGATGCATGTGAGCAGAATTTTCAGATATTGAAAGACAAGTTGACCATGGCACCCGTTTTGACTCTCCCGAGGGGAACAGATGGCTATATGATATATTGTGATGCTTCAAGTATTGGATTGGGTTGTGTATTAATGCAACATGGTAAGGTTGTTGCCTATGCTTCTAGACAGTTGAAGAAGCACGAGAAGAACTATCCAACCCATGATCTTGAGTTAGCTGCGGTGATCCATGCTTTGAAGATGTGGAGACACTACTTATACGGTGTTCACGTTGATATTTATACCGATCACAAGAGGCTCCAGTATATCTTTAGGCAGAAGGATTTGAATTTACGTCAGAGGCGATGGCTAGAGTTGCTGAAAGATTATGATGTTAATATTCTGTACCGTCCTGGGAAGGCAAATGTAGTAGCTGATTCTCTTAGTCATAAATCTATGGGTAGCCTGTCATATTTGCAGCCAGAGAAGAGGGAACTAGTCCACGAAGTTCATCGATTAGCTAGCCTGGGAGTTCGATTGTTGGACTCAGGTGATGCAGGAATTACTGTCCAAGATACAGCGGTGCCATCTTTGATAGCGGAGATAAAGGAACGTCAGTATGAAGATCCTATTTTAGTTCATTATAGGGATACAACTCCTCAGAAAGAAAAGACACCCTTCGTGATAACAAGAGATGGAGTACTCAGGTATCGAGGTAGATTGTGCGTTCCTAATATTGCAGGACTTCGTCAACAGGTTATGGAGAAAATTCACTATTCTCGCTATCCTATTCACCTGGGCACAACAAAAATGTACCATGACCTCAAGGAAGTTTATTGGTGGGATGATATGGAAAGAGATATAGCAGAATTTGTCGCTCAGTGTCCGAATTGTCAGCAAGTCAAGATAGAGCACTAAAAGCCCGGAGGTTTATTATAGGCTATGAAGATTCTGACATGGAAATGGGAGGTAATTAATATGAATTTTTTTACACGTTTCCGTGGAAGTATGATTCAATATGGGTCATAGTTGATAGGCTTGCAAAGTCAGCTCACTACCTGCCTATCAGAACTACTTATTCAGCTGAAGATTATGCGAAGCTCTACCTTAAAAAGATTGTACGACTTTATGGTGTTCCTATAGCCATTATTTCAGCTAGAGAAGCGCAATTTAAAGCTAACTTCTGGAAATCTTTTCAAAATGGATTGGGGACTCAGGTGAGTCTTAGTACCGTATTTCATCCGCAGACAAATGAAAAAGCGGAGCGTACTATACAGACACTTGAGAACATGCTGAGAGGTTGTGTGATTGACTTCTGAGGTAGCTGGGATGATCATTTTCCTCTTATTGAGTTTGCATATAATATCAGTTATCATTCCAGTATTTAGATGGCTCCTTATGAGGCTTTGTATAGGCAAAGATATAGATCACCTATAGGATGGTTCGATGTTAGAGAAAATCAGTTAGTACGCCCTGACTTGATACAACAAGAAGTTGACAAAGTGAAAGTGATTTAAGAAAGGCTGCTAGCGGCGTAGAGTCGACAGAAATCTTATGAGATAATCGGCGGCGCAAGTTAGAGTTTGAGGTAGAAAATTGGGTCTTCTTGAAGATCTCACCTATGAAGGGAGTGATGAGATTTGACAAGAAGGGTATGTTGATCCCTCGATACATTGGGCCATATAGAATCATTCGTACAGTGGGTAAGGTGGCATATGAGCTAGAGCTACCTTCTTATTTAGAGTCTGTGCATCCAGTTTTTCATATGTCCATGCTCCGTAAGTGTATAGGAGATCCATCGAGAATTGTACCGATAGATAATATCCAGGTGACTCAGCAATTGTCATATGAGGAGATCTCTGTGACTATATTGGATAGACAAATTCGTAGATTGCGAACTAAAGATGTGGCTTCCGTTAAAGTGCTTTGGAAAAATAATAATGTTGAAGAAATGACTTGGGAAGCTGAAAAGGAAATGAGGGCTAAGTACCCGTATTTGTTTCGGTCATCTCAGGAGGCTCAGTCTGAGGCATTATCTCCTCCAGGTATTAGTTTCATTTATAGTTATTGTGATTGGTCATGTGAGGCCATAATGTTGTATGTTTTAGCATGTGGCCCTGTGTGGCATTATTTTGGGTTGCTGTGTATAGGTTGGATTGGTATATTTATAAGGGAGACTCTGTCATAATTTTTATAGCCCACGACTTGTATGAACATTCGAGGACGAATTTTTCTAGGGGGGGAAGAATGTTACACCTCCGTTTCCGTCGCAATAAAGCCCTTGGCTTATGGGTGGTTTATACCCTTAGCATGGAGACCCGTACCCGAGTTTTTGAGATATTAAGTGCCTTACCTTGCGTGGACCAAAGTATAAGTATGCGTTCCTTGCAATACGATAGAATTAGAAGCTAAACGAATCGAATCGTCGCAAGCCAGAACGACTCAGGGAACTGGCAGGAAACCAGTCCCCTTTGACGGACCGTTGATGTGTCGACAGTGGCGTCAATCCATGTCGTCGACATGCAACCATCGCTGATTCTATAGGTGGCTGGTTAACGATGCAAGTCGATAGTCCTTCGACCCATCCTTCAATCCGCACCACTGGAACCTTCTAGTTCTATCTATATATATTTGGCCCTCACATTTTAATTCATTATTTTCATTCCCCAAATCAGAGAAAACCCTAAGATTTTTCCTCTCAATATTTTCTGTAATATTGGTGAAGATTTGGTAAGACCCACGCCCCGTAAGACCGAGCTTGTGAAGGGAAGGTTGTCCCTATGGTTTCTTTGAAGTTGATGAGCTTGGGAGTTGGAGTTAGAGTTTGGTTTTTGGCATCCTATCTCCTTCAAGGTATGTATATGATTCTTACCTTTGTGTTTGAGTTGTTATCAAGAATTTTAGCGGTTTTAAGTAAAGAGATTATAATTATGGAAGTGATAAGTTGAATAAGGGTTAAGGTGAGACTAAGGGCTTTTTTGAGAGAGGATTTGGAATAGACTTGGTTACATTTTGATATGTAAGAATTGATGTTGAGGTTGTGGATGTTGTTGTTGATGTTTGAGTTGAATTGGCTAGTAAGTGATGTAAATGGTCTAATGGCGGCCTACGTTATCTTGTTTGTAGACTTACGAATTCGAGAAGTAGACGTTGGACGATTAGATATGCTCCAAGGTATGTTAAGGTTGTCCCTTCTATTCTTTTTGGCATGATCCTTATCTTATGAACGAATAGAGTAAGCAAACGAGCTCCAAAGACTCTACTCCTAGATGGTATAGGATCTAGCGTATCCTTGACCTCTTATGTTTTATATTTATGGCTTCCACAAATCTTAGGTTGCTTAGAGTAGTTCAGAGTATCCTTTTCCGATTCTTTCAAGCATTTATATATATATGTACAGCTATTTTCTTACACCGCGCCACGCTATAGTAGGCCGGGCAGGCACGTTTATTTTTATACACCACTGCAGTGGGCAGCTTATGCGATTACCCCGGATGCGGGATGATGATGAGATGATGATAACACCGCCTCTATATGGCCAGGAAATATACTATATATATGTATGTATAAGATGTTTTTAAAGAGAGCATGCATAGCATCCGCCGCAGAGGCGCTTTCAGATACTGAGTTTAGCTTTTATGTTTCAGAAATTTTTCATTACTCCTATGTATATGTTGTTCTTACGCCATACATACTCGGTACATTATCCGTATTGACTCCCCTATTGCCCGGGGGGCTGCGTTCATGCCTGCAGGTTCAGCTAGACAGACAGGCGATCGAGCTCAGTAAGACTTCCACCCAGCGACAGTCAGTGCGCACCACTTGATTCGGAGCTGCAGTCCATTTTGGTATGCCATTTTGAGATGTATATATATATATATATATATATATATATATATATATATATATATATGGGTATGGCGGGGCCATGTCCCGTCCTTTCTACAGCTTTCTGTTCCATTAGAGGTCTGTAGACAGTTGTATGTAGATGATATGTGATGTAGCCTTGTCGGCTCTCATTCTTTTGTTGTACAGCATATGTAGCGGCCTAGTTGGCTTGCACCGTTCTTTCTAGTGCATATTTATATATTATGATGGCACAGAGTTCATGATGTTATCCTCTCTTGAGTCAATATAGTCTAGTTGAGCTATTCATGGGCCCTTGTTATTCAGTGTTATCCAAGTATGAGTATAGTGGTGTTTGGTCACTAGAGATCAGACACTCGTCGTAACTCATCGGTCGGGTCGTGACACTAGACACTTTAGGAAGCGTGCCAACGGTCCCCTCGGGTCAAAAATGAGCTAATCAATGCTGGGAAACAGGCGAGAATGCCGAAAAGACTATAACGACGAAACGGGCCGTTACAATATCATGAAGGATGAGAATACGTGCAATGTATGACTTCAATGTCAATAATCCGATCTATATCATAAGTACCAAACATGGGTACGCCAACAATTTCATGAAAAGGCTACACAAGCCATATAGAACACTATCCTCGTATCAAACGTCAACGAGTGACATACTACAATATCACGAAAAGCTACAAAAGCCATATAGATCACTATCCTCGTATCAAACATCAACAAGTATGATACCACAATATCATGAAAGAGATATATCAATAGTCTCCAACATCTACTATCTCTATGTGGCATCAAGCCAACAACAATAGAACAATCTAAGGCATAACACAGTGGGGTGGCTAACCCTAATCACACAACAGGGCCCAACCTAAGACAATATCCAACCCAACTTCATACCCGAAAGTTTACATGCTTTCTCCGACAATATCGTCTAAATATATGCTTCGCTAATCGAAATCTCACCATAGGGTAAATCGTAACCTACCTGGAAAGCCGAACAGCAATAACACCAACAATCACACCTTAGCCTTTCCTTTCCTTTGAGCTTCGAGATCAAGAAAGTCTAAGCATGTTTGAATTATGGAATTAGAATCAAGAAGAACATCAAACAAACCCTACTTCTATTCAAGACCCAAATCCCCAACCTATGGAATAGGGTTTATGAACTAGAAGGGCAAAATTAGGAATCTAAAGGTCCCAACATGAAATTAAGCCTCTAGGTGATCAATTCCCATCAATAGCAAGCTAGAATAATCAACAATTCACTAAATTTCGGATGCTAGGAAAAACCCCTAAATTTGGGTATAAACCCTAACTTCCAATTCCACAAATTAGCCTCTAATCAGGAAGAAGTTATGAAATAAGGTATTCAAATCATCAATTCAATGCTTAAAGCAGCTAACCCAACTAACAAATCATGATTTAGAAGCCTAGAAAGAATAATCATTAAACCCCTTCTTAATCTTCAATCACTTAATGAACTATTAAGATAAAGGGATTCTAAGATGATTAGGGGTAATGGACTATCAAACAGATTAGATGGACTTACCACCAATAATCTTCTCCAAGAATACTCTAGAAATGCTCCCAATAGCTCAGATTTCGGAATAGTAATAAATGAGAGACTTAGGGCATTTAGCACTTCATTTATGTCACACCCTAATTTTCGATAGGGCGTGATGGGCACCCGACCCTTACCTAGGGCCGAGCGAACCCGCTGACTTTCGTAATACACATAATCATACCGGGGCCCGCAAAACGTGTCAAAATGTCTAAGGAAAATTTTCAAAGAACATCATACTTTTCGTCTTTTCAAATCAAATAAAATCAGTAGTCATAACGAATCGTAACATAATCCGTATCGATATATCGGCTTACATAGCCGATTACAAAACAAGTCTGCAGCATAATGCATAATAATACATCGGCTTACGTAGCCGCTTACAAAACTGACATCTCATACACACGACACTATCTGCAAAGTCTCTACCATAACTTCAGATACCATACAAAAGCACTCGACCGGCAAAGACTTCGAGGAAATGGAGCTCGCCAATCCATTCGGAGCATCTTCTCGCTAACATCACATACTCGTCTGGGTAACGTGCGGCATGAAACGCAAAGAAAGGGGGTCAAGTACGAATATGTATCGAGCATGTAAAGCATGGCATACGTAAAATGAGAGGTCATAACCAAAGTGAGGAGTGCGAAAAATGAGCATAAAAATCCAGAATACCAAAGGGCTTAGCTTTCTTTTGTAAAACGTTTCCGTCTCATATATATAGAAAATAGAACAAATCATATGAGCTGACATTAACCGACTGATCATAATCCAGACTGTCAAAATCACATATACACATACGGCGGCCAAATACCCAGCGGTCAATATCACATATACACATACCGCGGCCAAATACCCACGCAATATCACATATACACATACCGCGGCCAAATACCCAGCCGGCAATGTCACATATACACATACCGCGGGCAAATACCCAGCGGCAATATCACATATACACATACCGCGGCCAAATACCCAAAAGGCAATGTCACATATACACATACCGCAAAATAAAATATCCATCGGCAATATCACACATACCGCGGCCAAAATATCCAGCAGCAATATCACACATACTGCGGCCAAAATATCCAGCGGCAATATCACACATACCGCGGCCAAAATATCCAGCGGCAATATCACACATACCGGCCCGGGACTCGGCGAAAGAGGTAATAACGAAATCCACGAGCAGAATCGTGAGTAACCAAATACAGTTTAAAACATTTTCAAAGACTTAATAGGTTAATCAAAACGAACCATCATTTGTAAGCCAAAACCGTAGTCAAATCAGGTTTTCTTCCGAATATCGCTCGGGACCATATCAAACCGAACTTCAGAAACCATAGTTACGTATCGGAATCATAAATATACGAATCATTATTTCGACTCAACGAGTATAAATATATAATCATACTCGGCGGTCAAAAAGGTAGTCATATTGAATTCTTTCAAAAGCCATCAGAATTATACAAAAGAAGATCGCGGGACCCACGGACGAGCGTCAACCCAATCCGGGCCCGCCTACGAAAATCATAGTCATCATATGTTATCGAATCATTATTACAAACTCAAAAGATAAGTAAACTGATCGTACTTAAAATCGGAATAATAGTCATGTCATATCCTTTTCAAAAGTCGTCAGAAGTACATAAGGAAAGTCGCGGGGCCCACGGAGGGGTGTCGACTCAAGTCGGGCCCGCCCATGAAAATCATAGTCATTATACGTCACAGAATCATTTACGAGCATATCAAAGCCATCCGGTTCTGTCTGTGAAAGTTACGGACGTTCGTAGTTACAAAACTCTTTTTGAAAACAAAACTTTTATGCCACTATTGAAATTTAGTCATACAAAAAACATAAGATCCTTTCGGAGCAAACCGTATACATAGCATTTCAAATCCAATCATATCAAGGACGTACGGATCATAGCTTGACCATATTAAGGATGCCAACATCACAAAGCAAATATGAATCATAAACATGTTCGGATTTTTCGAATAGAATTACCCCCAAGGCTCATAACGTATCATAGTTTAGCCATCTCTAAGACATGCCATAAGAAGGAAAGGTAAGCTTTACATACCTTGGTTGCTTCCTAAGCTAATCCAAACTCAAGTCTTGGCTTCTCAAGATCTACAATAACGTCATCACATACCAAACATTAGCCATAAGCACTTAGGAATTCAATTTCATGCCATCACTTTTATCTACGAAAATTTGGTGGCATTTCCCTATAAATGCAATAACCCCGAGATTTCAACTCGCCAAATTCATCAACAACAATACCAACAAATATTCTAACAACATCAACCATTAATTCAAAACGCACTTTAACATCAACAACCTTTTTCGCACAATGCGACGTTGCATTCCAATTACGTTCAAATCAACATATATAATCAACCCAACATCATTACCCACGCGTTCAAATACCAATCCAAAACCATTCAAACATGATTCAATAACATTTCCAACAATCCACAAAATTATTCAAAACAACCCAACCAAAACATAAGGCAACCGAAACCTTCCAAGTCCAAGGAAATATCAACAACGCATTTCTTTTCTTCCAAATTCATAAACCATACTAACAATCCATACTTTAACAACATTAATCTCAAAAATACAAGAAACTATATTAAGATCACATTAGGTTCCAAAACAGCCCACATGATTTCAACTTCACTTTGAACCATTAAGCCTTCATTTTACAACATAGAATCTACAACACAACATCCTAAACATACCAAATGAAATTAGTTCTTCACTTCTACCTTACACCACACATACACGGCCACTACACAACAATTACAACTTCAGCTCGAATCATTCAATACCTTCATTCTCATCACATAATCCATGACAACAACAACCAAAATACTAAGTAAAATCAATTCGCCATAACTTACCAAAAAAAAACCCTATACGGCCAACATCCACACACAAAATTTTCATGATTTCCATCCATTTCCACACACCATAACAACACTCAAACATGCTACATACAATAAATTCATCACTCCTCCTACACAACACATACCACACGGCTACAACAACACACACACAGCTCAACTTCAACTTGCAATATTTCATGAATTTCATCCATTTTAGCATACTACGATGTTATATCCGGCATTCTGTACGTTGGAATATTTTTTAGTTGGTTGCGACGAGTTATGGACAAGGCTATTTTCGGACTTCGTTTTAAGGCATAAGTTGCTTGTGAATTTTGTTGGATGGAAATATTAAGGAATTTGGGATTAAAAGTGAATTATGGAAAGTTAAGCATTTCATGGAAATTAAGGGCTAGAAGTGAAATTTTGGAAACTAAATATTTCATGAAAATGGCCATATGTGGCCATGTGTGTGGTGTGGGCCATAGCCCACATGTGTTAATTATATAAGTGGCAAAAGATGACTAATTAAGTCATCTTCATCATTTAGCACCCTAGAAAATTCAAGAAGCATGGAGAAAGAACAAGAGGCCATTCGGCCATGACCAAGAAAAATTGGAGTCCAAAAATTGACAATCATGTTGTTGCTTCATAATTTAAACTCACGTTGACAAAGATTATATTTCGTATTTTTGTACGTCGGATTATTCGCAAGCCGAGGTGGGGTCCACACACCGAGATTTTTTTGGGATATGTGACAATTTATATGAATCACATATGTGAATTTAAACATAACTCAAGAAGGACCCTTGAGCCAAATCAAAGTGGAAGTCCTCCAAACAAATATTTTTAAGTAATGTTTTCGGGTGATCTGACTTCGAGGGGCGGAAACGGTATTATAAGTTTGGAATTTGGAAAAACACCAAAGATAGAAGTTGTAGATAATTGAATTATCTTTCCAACCATAGGTCGTGCGACCACAGGTGACATCGGGATAAGGATATATGGACGTTTTAAGGCGGAAAGGTCAGTAGGCTAGGCCCAAACCGGGCCCAATCGGGTTAGGCCCATGATCCATGCCTATTTAAGTCTAATTTCAGCCCTTTCCTCTCATTTTTCAGACCAAGAATACCCAGAAAATTTTGGAAAGAGAGAGAGAAGAACCTTGGAGAGAAAAAAAACCAATTTTGACCAAAATCTGAGCCCCGAATCCCGAAGCCCATGAAGAGAAAAGTGTTGTACGCTGCGTTGTCTTCAATTTGAGCTAAAAATCAACCAAGGAGAAGAGTGATAACGTGGGGTTGCATGCTTAAGGTATGAATACGGTTCCTTTTCATTGTTAACGAGTGTATTTAAAATTTTAACGGATTAAAACGGAGGGGATAGTGTGTAGAAATGGATGAAATTCATAAAATTTTGTGTGTTGATGTTGAGCCGTGAGTATGGGCTGTTTTGTGACAAGGAATGAACTAAATTTATTTAGTATGTTTGAGATGTTGTGTTGCGGATTCTATGAGGTAAATGAAAGTTCAATGACTCAAATGGAAGTTACAATTGTGTGCGGGCTGTTTTGCTAGCTAATGTGAATCAAGTATGCTTCCTTGTATTTATGGTAATAATGTTGTTAAATGTTTGGATTGTCGGTGTTGTTGATGAATTTGGAAGAACGACATGTGTTGTTGTTGTCCCTATGGAAATTGGTGGTTTCGGGTGGCTTGGCATATTGGAAGAATTGTTTGGAATATTGTGCGGATTGTTGAAAATGTCTTTGAACCGTGTTTGAATGGTTTGGATTGGTATTTGAATATGCGATCGTTGATATTAGTTTGAATGAATGAAGTTGAATTGAATATAAATGGATGTCGTCGAATTATGTAGAAAAGAGTTATTAATGTTAGAATGCGTTTGGAATTGCTTATTGATATTGTTGATGTGGTTGTTGGATATTTGGCCGAGTTGAATTCTCGGGGTCGTTGAATTTACAGGGGAGATGCTGCCCAAATTTCTGTGGAATTAAGTGTTAGTGTGGAATTGGATTCCTAAGTGTTTACGGCTAATGGTTAATGCTTAATGACGTTGTTGTAGATTGTTGGAAGCCCGAGACTTAAACTTGACTAGCGTAGGAAGCAAACGAGGTACGTAAAGCTACTCTTTCTTTTGGCATGTCTTAGAGTAAATAAGCTATGACACGATTCTCGAGGTAATTCTACTCCGGTGATCCGAGCGTGTCCATGATTCTTATTTTTCTCTTGATGTTCGTGTCCTTAATATAGTCGAATTATGGTTCTTATGTCTTCTGTATAACTAAATTTTAAAAGTTCCATAAAAGTTTTGTCTTTAAAAGAGTTTCGTTCCTAAACGATTATGAAACTACGAACGTCCGTAACTTCCACAAACGGGCTCGGATCGCTCCGAAATGCTCATAGGAGGTTCCATAATGTATAGCATCCTCGACTTTCATAGGCGGGCTCGGATTTGGTTTGACACCCATCCGTGGGCCCCCGAGACTTTTCCATGCTTAGACCTAACGATTTTCCGAAAAAGACTTAGTGTGATTATTGTTTTAACCCCGAGCATGATTACCTATTTATGTAACAATTTTGAAATGAGAATTGTTATGCATATGATTCCGACATGAAGTTATGACCTTTAAAGTTCGGTTTGATATGTGCCCGAGTGGCATTCGGAAGAAACGTGATTGGGCTATTGTCCTAATTTGTAAATAATGATTTGCTTTGATTAATTTACTAAGTCTTTGTAAATGTTTGCATTGCATAAGGTTATAAATATTTTGAGTTGCATATAGATCCCACGATTCTGCTCGTGCACACTATTATTACTTCCTTCGCCGAGTCCCGGGCGGTTATTATCGTGCGCACAATCGAAGTATGATGAGATTTCGATGAGATGAGCGTCCGATATATGATATGATGAGCGATGAGTTTCGATATATATGATATGATATGATATGTTTCGATGATGTGATGAGTTTTTGGTCGGGTATATATGTGATATGATGTTATGATGTTGACGGAGTATATTAAACTTCCGATGATGAGTTGTGGCGCCCAAGGCAGGAGGGGCGACCACGTTCCGTCCGCCGGGTCCTATTACGGACCGCATAGGATATGTGATATGATAATCTGATGATATGATAATCTGATGATCTGATAATCTGATGATATGATAATCTGATGAGGTGATAATCTGATGACATGATAATATGATGACATGGTATGATATGATGATTCTGTTCACCGAGTCCCTCACTGGAGGGCCGGGACACGTTATATGTGCATACGTATATGATGATTAACTACTTATGACACTCAGTCCGTTATGGATCGGATGTGACACATGATATTGGTATGTATGATTTGTAACTCGGAAGTAAGTATTTGAACATTCTGACTATCATATTTTTCTTCTATGCTTTTATGTATGATTTATATTTCCGACGCACGCACTTTGCTATTTTGGCTATTATGTTCTCTTTCTGTACCTCTTACTTCGGTTATGATCTTGTTTTCTGTATTCCATGCCTTACGTACTCAGTACATATTCCGTACTGACCCCCTTTCTTCGGGGGCTGCGTTTCATGCCGCGCAGGTACACCCAGATGAGCTGAAGATATTAGTAGAAGATGTTCCAGCGGGATTGGCGAGCTTTATTTTCTCCGGAGTGCTTTGCCGAGTCGTGGCATCATGTTATGGTATCCGGAGTTCTCAGAGACTTTGCGAGACGAGTGTCGTGGGTATAAGACGTCGGTTATGTAATCGGGTCGTGTAAAGCCGATGTGTTATTATGCATTGTATTATAAGTTTCATATGTTATAGATTTTATTTGATTCGAGAAATGTAAAAAGCACATTATTTTTCGAAAACTTTTCATTATGTATTTGTGTTATGATTTGAAAGCTAGCGTGATTACAAGTATTTTGTGAGTCAGCGGGTTCGCTCGGCCCTAGATAAGGGTCGGGTGCCCATCACACCCTAACAGAAATTAGGGTGTGACAAATTGGTATCAGAGCGGTTCGTCTTGGGAGTTGTCTGCAAAGTCGTGTCCGGTAGAGTCCTGTTTATGGTGTGAAGCGCGCCACATTTATAAACAGGAGGCTACGGGGCATCTAGGGTGGTTACTCTTCTTTGACATCTTAGATCGTGCCATAGAGCCAAGTTATAGGAAATGAGATTATTTGCGCTAACCTTTGATTTCAGCAGAGAAATGGCATCGACGGAAGAAAACGACTAGCGACATTGGAAGTTACGCAGTACGCAGGTAAGTAACGGTATGAAAGATATATGCCGGGCAAGATAGTGAAGTACGATTGAAATACAGGTGAAGATTAAAAGGGGAAAGTAAACAAGAAAGTGTGATAGGTGCCGATTGAGTTGGGCATACAAGGTATGTTTATTATTTTTGTACTGTCGATGATGTTGGGAGCCCTGTGAGGCTGTAATATGATGTGATATGCATATATGTATGTTGGCCCTGTGAGGCATTGTTGGTATTTCCTGTGTACAGGTTTTGAGATAGTAACAGTTACAGGGGAAACTCTGCCGAAATTTTCCCAGAAATAAAGTGAAAATGAGATATAGATTTGTAATAAGACAGTTTGTGAAACGTTAAGGGTAAAGTTGATCAGAAAGGAATAAGAAGCGTTACAAAATAGGATTGGTTACAGGTAAGATATAGTGAAGATTGTTATGAAAATAAGAAAAGCCTAGTGAGAAAGTGGCTAAAGTTACGACATGATCTATGTCGCTAGAATTTAACGACGAGTGTGAAATGGAAAAGCGAGCTATAGAACGAATAGGGAAGGCTTATCAAGTTCGGTAGGGGAAGTTTGGAATAAGGATTATATAATAACGAAAATGATAGCGAGTATGAGAAAAGAAAGGGTAATCGGAAAAAGGAAATAAGAAGGGAGCGAGACAACAACGTAGTAATAGGCCATGATATGTGTAGCCAAGGATACGAGTACTATAAGTGATGGGACTATGAAGGACACGGTTATAGGAAGGATGAGGAACGAGGTAAAATGAGGGCAGAAATCCAAGGACCACCAACCGAGTATCTGTATGTGACGGTGATCGAGGTGTATTCCTCGCCATTGAGGTCTGGAGGTCTAAGACGGAAAAGTAGTCATGTCTAGAGGTGAAACGTGAATATTAAGGATTAAAGGGAGGTGAAATAGAAATTGTGAAGTCAGGAAACTAAGAAACCCTTCTAATTCGGAGGGAAACGCGTTACGAGAACGTTTCGAAATCTGTTAAGACCCCGACCTACTCCAGATTATATGACAAAGGTCATGTGGTGAAGCGGACGCGATTATATTTGCATTAAAGCGTCGAATTTCATCGGAGTTCCAAAGTTAAGCGTGCTGAAGCGAGAGAAATTCTAGGATGGGTGACCCCCTGGGAAGTTTTCTGAAAGTTCTCTAAATTCAGACGCAAGAAGTAAATGAGAAGCTAGAGTGACTTAAGGACAAATTAAGAGTCGGAGGAGTGGGCAGAAACCTTAAGAGGTCGCGCAGGACGGGGCGAATTAGACCGATAAAGAGGAAGAAGGTACATCGCAGCTTTAGAGTTAGGGTGATTTGGAATAGCGTTTGGAGATATTTGTAAACAAGATAATAGAAACCATACATGTATATAGGTATGCATAAGATATCATGTACGTGGCTAAATCAATGGACATGTGTATTCCTGACCGGCGTGGCGGTATATGGAAGGTATTAATTGGGCAAGGTAACGAAGTTCAAGTGAGAAGGAAAATATAAATGACACGAATGTTATGTGGCAAGTTGGTGTTGCTGTCACTACAGGTTAAGTTTGGGAAGTTCTAATGCAACGATATTAGGGAAAAGAAAGGAAGTGAGTAGCTAAACGGCAAGGGAATCTAGATGCCGGAATAAAATGTGCCGCCTCATTGAGAGTGGAAATGCAAACGGAAGGCGAAGTATAATTGGGTGAGAGTATAAGTACACCCCTAAAGGGGGGAAGCGAGTACGGGAGGTGCAAGTGTAAGATAAAGGCAATCGATACTACAATACCTTGGATGCGGACGCTTGGGCTACAGGTAAGATTCTTTGCCGAGACAAGTTAGCCAGCGATAAGTGGATAAAAGTCAGGATGGTATTTGAGGCAGTGTGGAAAGTCTGTAGAAACTGTGAATGACAGGCCGCTAGCAAGTGAACGTGTGTGAAGAAAAAGAGTATGACAAGAGGATGGTATTGAATAACTTAAGAGATAGTATGAAGGGTAGCGGTTCTATGCTAGATTAAGGGCCAAGATGTTGGCCACAGAGGTGTTCGCTAATGCTATTGCAACTTGTAAGTGAAGGAGAAGGAATAAGAAAACCCTCTACGGAGAGAAGTGAGGAAGCCAAGAATAAGAAAAGGAAGGGAAAGAAATATGACAAAATAGAACGAGTGAGTTTTGGGTATGAACAAGATAGGTAGGGTAGGATAAACCGAAGGACGGAAAGACCGTGTCTAAAATTAAATGTATTCTACACAAGTTGTGCAAGGATAGGGAAGCCACCTCCAAGTATTGGCATGCTAAGGATGAGACTAAGTGAGTACTTGATAAGAAGACTAAGGACTCAGAAAGGAACTCCCCCAAAGCGTTTATGAGGCCCCATACGACAGGTTGAACATTCGAGGACGAATGTTCTAAAGGGGGGAAGGATGTTATATCCCGCATTCTGTACGTTGGAATATTTTTGAGTTGGTTGCGACGAGTTATGGACAAGGCTATTTTCCGACTTCGTTTTAAGGCATAAGTTGCTTGTGAATTTTGTTGGATGGAAATATTAAGGAATTTGGGGTTAAAAGTGAATTATGGAAAGTTAAGCATTTCATGGAAATTAAGGGCTAGAAGTGAAATTTTGGAAACTAAATATTTCATTAAAATGGCCATATGTGGCCATGTGTGTGGTGTGGGCCATAGCCCACATGTGTTAATTATATAAGTGGCAAAAGATGACTAATTAAGTCATCTTCATCATTTAGCACCCTAGAAAATTCAAGAAGCATGGAGAAAGAACAAGAGGCCATTCGGCCATGACCGAGAAAAATTGGAGTCCAAAAATTGACAATCATGTTGTTGCTTCATAATTTAAACTCACGTTGACGACATTATATTTCGTATTTTTGTACGTCGGATTATTCGCAAGCCGAGGTGGGGTCCACACACCGAGATTTTTTGGGACATGCGACAATTTATATGAATCACATATGTGAATTTAAACATAACTCAAGAAGGACCCTTGAGCCAAATCAAAGTGGAAGTCCTCCAAACAAATATTTTTAAGTAATGTTTTCGGGTGATCTGACTTCGAGGGGCAGAAACGGTATTATAAGTTTGGAATTTGGAAAAACACCAAAGATAGAAGTTGTAGATAATTGAATTATCTTTCCAACCATAGGTCGTGGGACCACAGGTGACATCGGGATAAGGATATATGGACGTTTTAAGGCGGAAAGGTCAATGGGCTAGGCCCAAACCGGGCCCAATCGGGTTAGGCCCATGACCCATGCCTATTTAAGTCTAATTTCAGCCCTTTCCTCTCATTTTTCAGACCAATAATACTCAGAAAATTCTGGAAAGAGAGAGAGAAGAACCTTGGAGAGAAGAAAAACCAATTTTGACCAAAATCTGAGCCCCGAATCCCGAAGCCCATGAAGAGAAAAGTGTTGTACGCTGTGTTGTCTTCAATTTGAGCTAAAAATCAACCAAAGAGAAGAGTTATAACGTGGGGGCTGCATGCTTAAGGTATGAATACGGTTCCTTTTCATTGTTAACGAGTGTATTTAGAATTTTAACGGATTAAAACGGAGGGGATAGTGTGTAGAAATGGATGAAATTCATAAAATTTTGTGTGTTGATGTTGAGCCGTGAGTATGGGATGTTTTGTGACAAGGAATGAACTAAATTTATTTAGTATGTTTGAGATGTTGTGTTGCGGATTCTATGAGGTAAATGAAAGTTCAATGACTCAAATGGAAGTTACAATTGTGTGCGGGCTGTTTTGCTAGCTAATGTGAATCAAGTATGCTTCCTTGTATTTATGGTAATAATGTTGTTAAATGTTTGGATTGTCGGTGTTGTTGATGAATTTGGAAGAACGACATGTGTTGTTGTTGTCCCTATGGAAATTGGTGGTTTCGGGTGGCTTGGCATATTGGAAGAATTGTTTGGAATATTGTGCGGATTGTTGAAAATGTCCTTGAACCGTGTTTGAATGGTTTGGATTGGTATTTGAATATGCGATCGTTGATATTAGTTTGAATGAATGAAGTTGAATTGAATATAAATGGATGTCGTCGAATTATGTAGAAAAGAGTTATTAATGTTAGAATGCGTTTGGAATTGCTTATTGATATTGTTGATGTGGTTGTTGGTATTGTTGTTGGATATTTGGCCAAGTTGAATTCTCGGGTCGTTGAATTTACGGGAGATGCTTTGCCCAAATTTCTGTGGAATTAAGTGTTAGTGTGGAATTGGATTCCTAAGTGTTTACGGCTAATGGTTAATGCTTAATGACGTTGTTGTAGATTGTTGGAAGCCCGAGACTTAAACTTGACTAGCGTAGGAAGCAAACGAGGTACGTAAAGCTACTCTTTCTTTTGGCATGTCTTAGAGTAAATAAGCTATGACACGATTCTTGAGGTAATTCTACTCCGGTGATCCGAGCGTGTCCATGATTCTTATTTTTCTCTTGATGTTCGTGTCCTTAATATAGTCGAATTATGGTTCTTATGTCTTCTGTCTGACTAAATTTTAAAAGTTGCATGAAAGTTTTGTCTTTAAAAGAGTTTCGTTCCTAAACGATTATGAAACTACGAACGTCCGTAACTTCCACAAACGGGCTCAGATCTCTCCGAAACGCTCATAGGAGGTTCCATAATGTATAGCATCCTCGACTATCATAGACGGGTTCGGATTTGATTTGACACCCATCCGTGGGCCCCCGAGACTTTTCCATGCTTAGATCTAACGATTTTCCGAAAAAGACTTAGTGTGATTATTGTTTTAACCCCGAGCATGATTACTTATTTATGTAATAAGTTTGAAATGAGAATTGTTATGCATATGATTCCGACATGAAGTTATGACCTTTAAAGTTCGGTTTGATATGTGCCCGAGTGGCATTCGGAAGAAACGTGATTGGGCTATTGTCCTAATTTGTAAATAATGATTTGCTTTGATTAATTTACTAAGTCTTTGTAAATGTTTGCATTGCATAAGGTTATAAATATTTTGAGTTGCTTATAGATCCCACGATTCTGCTCGTGCACACTATTATTACTTCCTTCGCCGAGTCCCGGGCCGGTTATTATCGTGCGCACAATCCGAAGTATGATGAGATTCCGAAGTATGATGAGCGTCTGATATATGATATGATACGAAGTATGATGAGTTTCTGATATGATATGTTTCTGAAGTATGATGTGTCGGTGGCGCCCCCCTTTTGGCACCGTGGCGATATGATGTTATGATGTGTGACGGAGATCCTAGATATTAAACTTCCGAATATGATGAGTTGTGGCGCCCGATATGATACCACGTTCCGTCCGCCCGGGTCTGACACATGGGCGCATAGGATATGTGATATGATAATCTGATGATATGATAATCTGATGATATTATAATTTGATAAGGTGATAATCTGATGACATGATAATATGATGACATGGTATGATATGATGATTCTGTTTACCGAGTCCCTCACTGGAGGGCCGGGACACGTTATATGTGCATACGTATATGATGATTAACTACTTATGACACTCAGTCCCATTATGGATCGGATGTGACACATGATATTGGTATGTATGATTTGTAACTCGGAAGTAAGTATTTGAACATTCTGACTATCATATTTTTCTTAATGCTTTTATGTATGATTTATATTTCCGACGCACGCACTTTGCTATTTTGGCTATTATGTTCTCTTTACGTACCCTCTTACTTCGGTTATGATCTTGTTTTACGTATTACATGCCTTACGTACTCGGTACATATTCGTCATGACCCCTTTCTTCGGGGGCTGCATTGCATGCCGCGGTACACCCGGATGATCAAGATATTAGTAGAAGATGTTCCAAATGATTGGCGAGCTCCATTTTCTCGGAGTCTTTGCCGAGTCAGGGCATCATGTTATGGTATCTGGAGTTCTGTTAGAGACTTTGCAGACAGTGTCGTGGGTATAAGACGTCGGTTATGTAATCGGCTGTGTAAGCCGATGTGTTATTATGCATTGTATTATAAGTTTCATATGTTATAGATTTTATTTGATTCGAGAAAAGTAAAAAGCACATTATTTTTCGAAAACTTTTCGTTATGTATTTGTGTTATGATTTGAAAGCTAGCGTGATTACGAGTATTTTGTGAGTCAGCGGGTTCGCTCGGCCCTAGATAAGGGTCGGGTGCCCATCACACCCTAACAGAAGTTAGGGTGTGACATACAACACATATAAACCATCCATAACACATAAAATAAGATTAAAACCCACCTTTCTTCTTCAACTTTACAACTTGCCTAAGGTGGTGAATGATGAAAACGAGTGGTCTATCCCTTCCAACAACACTTCCACGTTAATAAGCACTCTTCAATTAGTAGGAAAACTAGAAGGAACCAATTTTTCTTGATCAATTCATGGTCTTCAATTTTTGAAGGTCATGGCCGAACACCCCTATCTCTTCATCCTCTTCTTTTTTTTTTTTTTTTCTCTCCAAGTTTCTATAAACTTCTAAGGGTGAAGATGAATAAATATAACTAATTAGTCATCTTTTAGTAACACATAGTAAGCTTCCATGTGGCCCATGGCCCACACCCCACACATGGCCACATGGTCATTTTTTTTCATGAATTAAAATTTTTAAAACTTCACTTTTGGCCCCAAATTTTCATGAAATGTCTAGCTTTCCATAATTCATCTTTTGGTCCCATATTTTTCTTATTCCAAATTTACCCTTAACATTCCCTACCAATAAAAAGATGAATATGCAACTTATGCACTTTTAACAAAATCGAAAAAATTTACAACCTTGTCCTTAACTTGTCGCAACCGACTTAGAATATTCCAACGTACAAAGTACGGGGTATAACAATTTAATGAACTAACTGCCCGTCACCGGCTTTCGCGACGAGATTACCGCTATAGCGGTCATGCCCAAATGGCACGGAGACGCTTGGTACTGTGGCGGCGCCTATAGTAGTAGAAGTAGCGCGAGGTGATTCGGTGCGCTAAAGCGGGCACCAGACACCAGAAAAGATTCCAAGTTTCACAACGCAACCCGACCCTCGACTAACTCCCGAGGCCGTACTGCATCACAAACCACGTACAGTACACACATAAAAACACGCTACGAAGGCATTCGTGGCCTCAGAATTCCAAACGGAGGTCTTGTTGATCGAGTCAACCCCCGATACCTCAATTCTAACTTCCCAACCCAAGTCCCAAAATGCTCCCGAGTACATTGGGAACCGAACTAGATATGCACACAAGTTCTAAATGACCATCCGGGTCTGTCAGAATCGACAAATTTTTGAAAAAGGTTCGTTTAACCAAAAGTCAAATTTGAGTCAACTTTCTTTTCGCTTAAAGCCAACTTTTCCTAAAAATTCACCAAAATCAACCCCGAACACCTCGGGAAGTGCGACAACGATCCCCTCGAGTCAAAAGTGCCTAAAAGACTGTAACGACCAAGCGGGTCATTACATTAGATACTAATTGGACCATCACTCGTCCTCGAGCGAAGAAGGGAAAAGAACGGAGAAGTACCTAAATAAGCAAACAACTGGGGATATCGGCTACGCATATCGGACTCAGTTTCCCAAGTAGCCTCCTCAACCGGACGATGCTTCCATTTCACCTTCACGGAAGCAATCTCCTTGGATCTCAACATTTGAACCTGCCTATCCAAAATCGCAATAGGCTACCCCTCATAAGTTAAATTCTCATCAAACAATATCGAATCCCAACGAACAATGTAAGCACCGTCGGCATGGAACTTCTTCAGCATAGAAACATGGAAAATCGAATGAACTCCCGCCAACCCTAGCGGCAAGGCCAACTCGCAAAGCAACATTGCCCACACAGTCGAGAATCTCAAAAGGCCCAATATACCTCGGACTCGGCTGCCTCTCTTCCCGAACCTCATAACACCACCCGTGGGTAAGATCTTCAATAGAACACAGTCATGATAGCGAACTCTAAATCTCGGACCGTTCGGTCCGCATACACATCTCCAAAAACTTTAAGGCCAAAAAATTGGGTTTAATCTCCTCCCCTTCGAGACTTCCCCAGCATTGTACCGAAGGTTAACCCAAAGCAACCCCCAACCGGAGTTTTCTCTCCTCAACAAAGCCTCAAAAGGTGCCATGGATATCGGTGATAGGTTTTTTGGGGGCCCAAACTCCCCGGGTGCTGATCCCAAAAGCCCCCCAAAATCAATAAGCAAGCTTTGAACATTCCTCGGCCTGAAGGTCCCTTTTACCGCCCTCGATCGGGGGTGGAAAACGTCAAGATCCAAACGGGGCCCAAATCTCTGAAAACCTTCCAAAAATGGGAAGGAAGATGTCCCCCATCGGGCCGAGTAGGGAACCCCGAATCCCTTATCCCAAAAGTAAAATTGGTAATTCCATTGGAAATCGAAAGGAATGAAAATGCGGTTGGGCCCGATCAATTCACCCGGTCAAAAATTTCCCGGGGTCGGAAGACCCCATAAATCCCTGGCAACCCCCCC
>NC_081352.1:5928995-5963133 GCF_029784015.1 Lycium ferocissimum
TTCCCCAATTTTCGCCTTAAAACACTAATCCACTTTAAATCAAGCTGCCAAACTTGAGGCATTAAATTTTGGAAAGATCTCCTTATTAAAGACAACATGATGATCAAAGGAGAGAAGGCAGAAGCAAAACAGAGAGGGACATGGAAGAATAAGCTTACAAACACTCCAAGAATTTAAGGATGTGTTGCTTGAATAAGCAGTTGTAGTCATTTTCTTGTCTCTTGGTTCCTCAAAATAAGTAGCACTGAAATGGACCAAATCAGCATTTTAACAGTCTTTCCAATCTTTTAATGCACTACTGAGTTCAAAAGTAATAAATGAGGGAAAATATAGACATCAATAACCTATACTGAGCACACATACATTGAGATGGCTCAACAACCCAGAAGTGTAGCAGACTCTACTATTTTCTAAACCAAGAAGGAATTACCATTGAATCAAGCTTTGAAGTAATTCTCAACAACATAGAATTTCAGTACACATTTTTTTCAACTTACAATGCAATTCTAATATGTGGAATCGGACAAACCAGTAAAAAGTAAGAGGTGCTTACTGCTTACTCCCATCTACTCTAAGTACGTCTTTCTTATTGTTCTTTAATTCGTATTTCTTTCTTTATACCAAGAAGTTGATCGATTGACCACCGTGAGCTTTCTTTAGTATACCCCTGTCCAAAATTATTCTCGTCCTCAAGAAATAATTCTCCTTTCAGTATTTAACATAGCAGATCTGAAACAGAAAGAGGCACAACTCTTTGCGATTAAAAATAAATTCGGGATTTTTTGTTTAATCTAATGAGTGAATAGATTTAGCAACAAACCTCTTATTACTTGTAGATGCTTTTGAGTAATGCATAACCATTAATCTGGGATTCCAGAAACTCTTTTAGCTCTGCAACGACATAGATAAATTGAAACACACACGGAAATGCATAAACAAGAAGATAGGGGAAGGGACTTGAAGAAATTTAACTCAATCAACTTGAACGGAGTATGACCGGCTTACCCATGTCATCTGCCAAACTTAGTGAAGATTGCTTCAAGTGGGACTTGACGCCATGAGGCAACTTTGAGAGAACGGATTGATCTGGATGTTGGTCCATGTCGTCAATACACCTAATCATCCCAGGCAATTAACATTTTAAACTTGGTATGCATAGAACAATTTAAACTTAAAAGAAACAGCAACATAGTAGTTACTTTTCTGAACGACAATAAATCAGTTAATGATATGGACGTAAATGAAGAAATAACAATGGATCAAATTGCTGACTAACTTTAAATGATTTAGGACGTGCAATAATATTGAGAAAAGTTAGTGGACATGCTTATAGGGCTATAGCAGTTGTAATAGTCCACTTGCTGGTCCAATGTCCACATGTAGGTTTCAAGTTACAATGAACCACGATAGTTGTCGATAATAATAATTATCATATTTTTTCTATTCCCATAATACCCCTGAAAATTTGTTTGGAGGTGGTATTTTATAATTCTAAAATAAATGAAGAAGTAATTTAAAAAAGGAATATCGTTTTGAGGTGTTCAATTTAAAAATGAATAAATAATTAGACAAAACATATATTAAGTTTTTAAAAGATTGAAATTTCCACATATCTGCAATTAAAATGTTAAGTATTACTCCTATAAATAACAATAAAAATGTAGCAATTTTGGAAAACTACAAATAAAATAAAAATATAGTAAAATAATAAATAAATAAATAAAAGCACACTAACCTAACCATCGTGTATACCATGGAAGAAGAAAAAAATACACAACTTTGTAGATTACTAAAGAATTTAAACCAAGTACAATAACAAGTAGTACTATCTAAGAGATATAAATATATAATCTCAATTATTATTTACAATTTCAATATAATTCTCAAATAATAAACTTGAAAGGAAAACTGAACTAAAAGTATTACTCCCGCTACTCCCACGGACTAGGTGTCTAGGACTATAATGGTCTACATGTATAAGTGAACCCGCTAACCAACTCGTGACATTTAAAAACTAAAAAGTTTAGAGATTTTGACTACACCGAGGCTCGATCTCAGGCCCATTCGTTATAAATGAACCCGCTAACCAACTGAGCTACGCTTTTCCAATCTTGCAAGAGGGTTCATTTCATTTATATATACAATTTCCAATGAATTAATACATGTAAAAAGCCAAAACATTTGGCGAAGTGGGTTCAGTTGAATCCCCTTGACCCAATGTAGGTCCGCCCCTGATTATACATTACATTACATCTATCTCACTCGCTTCCAACTTATCAGTTTTCATTATTGTTCTTTCAGTGCTTATTCAGTTCAGTACTCCATTAATTCAGAAGCAAGCAGGTGATGACATCAAATGCAATAATTTTTTTGATGAACTGAAATAGATTTTGTTTTGTGGGTCAAATAGAAAATAATTCTTGTCTCACAAAAGGATCGTTGATGAAAAAGAGAAAAAATCCCTGGGAATTATCAATGATCAAGTGATCATATGTTGTAGTATCACGACTTTAAATTTTATCTATCAAAATAAAATTGTGTACTGGGCCCCACGCATAGCGGGACTTAGTGTACCAGGCTGCCTTTTTTTAAAATAAAATTGTGTAATGAACCCTATATAATTTGACGTTTTTCTAGACCTAGCACATAGAGGAAGTTTATCCCACTCAACTGTCATTTTTGAATACCATCAAGGGGTGTGGTGAGATGGATGAAATCGCTCCACCTTTAACTAATTATTTAGAGTTCGAGCCCTGGGAATGTTTCCCTTTTATGTTTCCATCTTATGGATCCTATTCGACGCGAATCCAAATTAGTTGGGCCATTGGAATTTTCCATACCAGATGATTATAAAGCAAAATTGTCCATTCAGATAAGCTTAGAAGTTTAAAAGAAAATCAGTGACGCACGATCTCATTGTAGAGAGTTATGATGTAATTTAGTATATATTAGTGAAATTCCGATCACCATTGTTCGAGGAATTATCTTAAAGGAAGCTCCTTTCCAAGGAAAGAGGGTCTAATGTCTAATGAGCCTTATCAATATGGAAACAATTGTTCCAAATTGAAATAAATTAGCGGTACACAATAATCGTGAAAAAAAGGGATTACTTCGTACAAGCAAAAATCTCACATTCCTGCGAGTTCTCTAGCCAGCTTTCAAACTAAATGTTGTACTCTGATTTGATCTCGCTTTAAAGCCAAAATCAACCCGTTTACCTGCAACCATCAATCAGCCAAGCCAACACAGGAAAAAACAGAGAGCATTAATCCATTAATTGCACCTCAATATCAACTAAGCTTATAAAAAATAATAACGAAATCCATTAGTTGCACCTCAATTATG
The DNA here is from genome assembly GCF_029784015.1 of Lycium ferocissimum. NCBI lineage: Eukaryota > Viridiplantae > Streptophyta > Magnoliopsida > Solanales > Solanaceae > Lycium > Lycium ferocissimum. The sequence continues at coordinate 5,932,341 of NC_081352.1, forward strand.
AGGTTGTAGAACACCTGAAAGAACAGAATTTTTTTAAAAAAATAGTAGTAGCAGCAGTAGCAGTAGTAGTAGTATTCAGAAGTTTTAGCCTTTTAGCCATAGTACCAAGCACCATCATTGCACCAGTGTGTAAATCAGACAGAGAAATGCACATGCATGTAGACATCCAACAAGAAGTATCCATAAAAAGGGAATACATAGCACCAAATGCCCACCAAAATCTCATTAGCAGTAACCGATAGCATTAAACAAACAAAGAATAGAGATGCATGCACTCCACAATTAGAAAGTCTAAGCAGTCTGCCGCATAATCCTGATAAAACAGACAGTAGGATTACAATTGAAGAGAGATGCTAACCATGGGGGAAACAGAGAGAGAAGCACAAGTGAGATGAGTCTCGAAAAAGAAGAGAGCACCTTCCGATTGGGAAAATGGGATACACGCATTATCACTACTTGAAGCCAGCTGCTGTTACAAAGGGCATAACGGGAAATTCAATTAGTCCAAATTTTATCAATATTCCCAGAATACCCTTCGTCTTACTACAAAAGCTTCACTTATTAATAGTTTAAATTAAATTAAATATGTTAGTACTTATTCTCTCAAATTTTATCCATGATATATACAATTATTTATAGAGCTTCCATCAATTAAAATCATTTTCTTGTATTTTTGTCTTACTCGTAAATCATTCGACTATTTGAGCACATGTTTGAGCACAAACAAAATTATAATTAAAGATTTTCTATTAATTAAATCATTCGACTGTTTGAGAACATGAAAGAGTAGGAAAAGTTTTACACGTAAGTGACTTATTTCGGAAGTTTTACGCATAAGCGTCTTATGTCTAGAATTAAGACACAAATCATATTTTTTATTTGTGTAAAACTTACCTATAATTTGATATGGGTTTGCATTACATAGTCATGAAGAATTGTCAATGACTGGGAGTCTTGTTGATGGTTTAGAAATTTTTGGGCTTGCATAATGCATTTGTTTAATGCACTATTAAAAAAAAGTTATTTTATTTTTTAAATTTTTTAAAGCTCGGGTAATGGGTTTTAATGGAGGGTCATTAGCCTAGTCACCTATAGCGCATAAGAAGTGCGTTAAAGGTAGTATTTGTAAACTTAGTTTTCGGCCATTACTTCAGTCATTTTGGCTACTCTTCGCGTCATTAATCCCGACTCTTTTTTTTGCACCATTCATCATTTGTTGAGATGCAAATAACGAAACCATCTCACACAATCTCTCATTTTTTCTTTTTGTGTGCTACTTACACGCTCCGACCAGTATAATTGTTTCCAATACTCTAATCTTTGCATGACCAGCCATCTTTACTGACATTTGTATATCTACAAGACAGATTCATAGGGCGTTTGGATTGGCTTTTTAAAAGTAACTTATAAACTAAAATCTAGAAACCATAAATTGGGAATACCCAACTTTGCCTTTTGACTTTTAGCTTATTTTTGTACTTTTTTAGCCTATAAGTAAGTGCTTAAAAATACTTTTTATCTTTCTCAAACCACAAAAATAAAAAAGAGCTTAAGATAAATCAATCCAAACACCCTCTCCGTTGTGGATATGTCAAATCTTAGATGCACTTCTGCTTCCATAAAACGATTCTAATCTCCCGATTAGTCCCCACTGTTTAATGGAACCTATCTTTTGTTTTATTAAAAATAATTTGAAGGATCTTGCATAGGCAGGATCATGTCCAAGGAGACATGCCCAAACAACAAAAGTTACTCTCTTCAATTCACATCCTGCGTGCATTTAGGCATCCAACATAAGCAACCAGGAACTCAGTCCTTGCAACCAGGATGTAAAACACATTTTAGTAAGATATATATGATGGTGAAAGCTAGTGAATTGCTGTATCACAAAGGAAAGCTGTGACGTCAAAAACTAAAGCTGAACATAAATAAACGCAATACTGGTTTTGAACTTCGACCACCACTCTAATCTGATTAGCGGGAGCACAAGTACTTTGTCTATGCTAGAGCCTAGAATGAGTTTGAACACTGGAGAGTTTCATTTGTAAATGCTTAGTTTTAATGTAGGAATCAACTGCCTGGTCTCAGTTTGTATAAGAGCTATCTAATTCAATGACACGTTCAATTGATAAAGCCGCCTCCTGGCATGGTTGGCTGTCCTTGTGATGAAACTTGACCCTGATTCATTAGTTGTGACCTTGCAGGACCACCTTGCATGTAGGCTTGGTTCATCCCTGTCCCAACCATTGGTTGCTGCTGCTGAGGGATCTGCTGTTGCTGCTGCATTTGCGGAATCTGTTGTTGCTGCATTTGGTGAATCTGTTGCTGCTGCATTTGGGGAACCTGTGATTGTTGCATTGGCATCTGCTGTTGCATCAGAGGTTGTTGTTGTTGCTGCTGTTGCAATGGCATCTGCTGTGAAAGATGCTGCTGTTGCTGCGGATGTTGTGCTTGCAGCTGCTGCTGCTGCTGCTGCTGCTGACTAGGTATCTGTGGCTTAAACACTACCATATCCTGAAAATATAACATTACACTGAAGGTTCATTCATTCCTAAAAATACCTCTTATTAAATTGTGATGTCAAGAATGCAAAACATTTCTTACCCCAGGAAAAAGCATTCCAATCAAGCGGCAGGCTTTGTCAGAAACAGAGAGAAGCAGCGTCTGTGATGGTAGTTGTATTACCGCACACTTGACAATTTATAGAAAACCACAAGTTTAGTTCATCCGACCAGTAGAAAGAGAAAGCTGCTTTTACAAAATACAGAACAAGATTGATGTAGATCTACACAACTGTGTTCCTAAAAGTAGCAATAGCAGCATCTTTCACAACTTTCAAGGCATAGGAATGTCATATTTTTACCCCAAATAAGAAAAGAGATTAAGTGGCTATAGGAATGTCATCATTTATCATAATGATGCAAAAACAAGACTGCTACGCTATGCTTGGTAAGATCTTCAGCAAGGTTATCACGTGTACAGCACAAAAAAAAAAAATAAAAAAAAAAATAAAGAATCAACCAAACAGAAAGGTAAAAAGTAGTTTTTACTTGTGGAGACTTCTTATTCTCCCACGACCCACGTTATAATAGAATTGGAATATGATTAGAAGTTACCCTTGATACCAAGGACTCCTGATCCCTCATCCCAGTCGGTGGATACTAAAAACCTATCTAGTCTTGATGGTTGTTTAACCTATACCATATGTAAGTACCTCCATTAAAAAGAAGATCAATCAGTTCCAGTTCATCTGAGAATTCAATCATAGATCTAATATGTATGGTATCATTTCTTCTTTCCGCACTATACATTGTGATGTTGAAGTCACCATTTACAACCCATGGCCCTGTACAAGCTCCTCTATTAGAGGTAAGCTCCCACCACAATCCTCGTCTCTCCACTATGTCACTCAAACAAAATACTGCTGTGTACTATGCCAAATGAAATTACGATTCACACCAGAAAATTTGCAAGTAATACTCTCTATCCCAAAATTAACTCCTCCCTCCCATATTTTCTTGTTCCATAAGAACATAATGCCACCACTTCTTCCATTTGATTCCAGGCAAGCCCAATAAGTCCACTTGTTTCCCCATATTTGTTTAACATACATATTTATATTGCCTTTCAGTTAGTTTTGTCTCCTGAAATCAATAGATGCCAGTCTTCCGCTGTTGAATCAATGTCTTGATGATGTTCCTTCTGGTTAGAAATTTTTGTCCATTTAGCTCATAAACTCTTATTGCGTTACTCCACTTGCAACTTACCCATCTTTGCATCTCTATGCATGTGGGGATTATATCTAACTCTCTGTGAACCTGTCAACGATGCACCTGTTCGCAAGACTTCTATATGTTGATGTTGTACCAAAGATTCTGACAAAGTTGCCTTCTGGTTGATCAACTTTGATATTATCATTCATTTCTGATCACTATTAGCACGTACAGGCTGAGCATAAGTATTGTGCAATTTAGGAGGTTGTATCTCTCTAGTAATGTGAATGCTTCTATGAATGAATCTTTCGATTTTAGAGGCTATCTCTCCCACCCTACATTTAACTCTATCTCTGGGACAATAGTAACTGTTATTCCTGGGGAATTTTGGAAGATTGCGGGCTCGGCAGGTTTGGAGTGGCTGACTAGGTTGTTTAATGTCATCTTTAAGACGGCAATGATGCCCGAAGAATGGAGGTCGAGTGTAATGATCCCTCTATACAAGAACAAGGGCGATATCCAGAGTTGCAACAACTATAGAGGTATCAAGCTGCTAAGCCATACTATGAAAGTGTGGGAAAGGGTGGTGGAGATGAGGGTGAGGAGAGGCGTATCTATTTCAGAGAACCAGTTCGGATTCATGCCGGGACGCTCAACTACAGAAGCCATCCATCTTGTAAGGAGACTGGTGGAGCAGTATAGGGAGAGGACAGGGGACTTACACATGGTATTCATCGACCTAGAAAAGGCTTACGACAAAATTCCAAGGGAGATCCTATGGAGGCTAAAGGTGTACCTGTGGCGTACATTAGGGTGATCAAGGACATGTATGAGGGAGCCAAGATCAGGGTAAGGACGATTTAGGAGGAGACTCAAAGCACTTCCCAGTTGTGATGGGATTGCATCAAGGATCAACTCTTAGTCCGTTTTTATTTGCCTTGGTGATGGATGAATTGACGCGGCAAATTCAAGGTGAGGTGCCATGGTGTATGCTTTGCGCGGGTGACGTAGTCCTGATCGACGAGACTCGTAGCGGAGTTAACGCTAAAGATTTTGGAGAGTTGGAGACGGACTGACCTGTCTAAAGGGTTTTTTGAGTAGGACCGACGAGTACTTGGAGTGCAAGTTCGGTGAAGCACCTCGAAAAGTGGCGTGGAAGTGAGGCTTGGTACCCGAGTCGTCGAGAAGAAAAGTAGTTTCAAGTATCTTGGGTCTATTATACAAGACGGTGGGAGATTGACGATGATGTCACACGTCGTATTGGGCGGGATGGATGAAATGGGGCTCGGCTTGGGAGTGCTATGTGATAGAAGGGGCCTTCTGCGACTTCAGGGCAAGTTACACCAAAGTGGTGGTTAGACCGACTATGTTATATGGGGCGGAGTGTTGGCCAGTTAAGATCTCTCACGTTCAAAAAATGAAAGTTGCCGAGAATATTGAGATGGATGTGTGAGCACACCAGGAGCGACAGGATTAGGAATGAGGCTATCCGAGACAAGGTGGGAGTGGTCTCGGTGGAAGACAAGATGCGGGAAGCGATACTGAGATGGTTTGGACATGTGAAGAGGAGAGACACAGATGCCCCAGTGCGGAGGTGTGAGAGGTTGGCCAGGGATGGTTTCAGAAGAGGTAGAGGTAGGCCGAAGAAGTATTGAGGAGAGGTGATTAGAGAGGACATGGCGCAGTTACAGCTTACCGAGGACATGACCTTAGATAGGAGGGTATGGAGGACTCAGATTAGGATAGAAGGCTAGTAGATAGTATCGTTTATCCTTTCATATTAGTAGTCGCATTATCGCGATATAAGTTCTTGTGCTTTGATTTCTGCTACTATCTGTTATTTTCTATACTTTGATTATCTTATTTTATCTGTGATGGCTACTACCCCTTTGCAAACTGCTTCATCATGGCTTAGTCGCTTTCGTTATTTTCATTTCCACATCGCTTTGAATTTCTTGGCCTTATCTGACCTCTTTTTATGTTTTCTATTGAGCCGAGGGTCTTTCGGAAACAGCCGTCTTACCTTGGTAGGAGTAAGGTCTGCGTACACTCTACCCTCCCCAGAACCCACGTTGTGGGATTTCACTGTTGTTGTTGTTGTTGTATGCTATCCATGAACAATGCTAATAAATCTCCCTTAACAGTACTTCTGCATGCAATTAAATATTGGATAAATGGTCCATGGTCTTCCGCCTATTAAAGACATTATCCATCCCTTCAGACGCTTAATGTAACAGCTCACAGATCCACATATGAACCTCCTGTTGAGAGTCATATTTCTCATCAAGTTTCTCATGCATTCAACCCATTCGAACCATCTTCTGCTTCCATATGGTTCTCAATAATATCATACGACTTAATACCTGCTATGAAGTAGATTCTATTTTCCATGGTGATCTGCGTAGACCTAGTTTTTAAGCAATCACGCAGGGGATTGATGATAAACACAGTCCCTCTGCTGCCTCGGTTGCCAGGAAGATGAAAGAATTAGTCAGAGAAGTGGTTTAGTGACAACATTTCCATCATCTCTTTCAATCCCAAAACCTTTTATCAAACCACTCCAAGAAGCTTTTTGCAACATCGGGATAAACATTCCATAATTAAACAAACAAATTAGGAGATAGTGGGTCTCCTTGTCTCAGACCCTTTGAGTTTTGAAAAAGCCTTCCGGATTCCCATCGATCAAAACTGGAAATCTAACGGTAAAAATGCATGTCTTACCTCAATGAATCCACTTATCCCCAAACTTCATTTGTTTCATGATATTAAGAAGAAAAGCCAGTCATGATCATATGCCTTTTCTATATCCAGCTTACACAAAACCACTTTTTCCCTTTCTTCAGATAATAGCCAAGATATTCATTAGCCACCAAGCAAGTATAAACAATTTGCCCTTCTTTGATGAATGCATTCTGATTCCTATACACCAATTTGTCCATCACCCTTTTGAGCCTTTCAATTAAGGCTCCAGAGATAATCTTGTATGCATTCCCCAATTCTAATTTCTTTAATGTGCACCGCTTCTCTTTTCTGGAATAAGGGCAATGAATGATGCATTAGAGCTTTCTCAGATGCTCCTTCCTGATAAAGTACTCCACAGTTTTCAACAGAGTCTTTGACAATCTTCCAACATTTTTTGGAAGAATGTCATGTTAAATCCATCCGGACCAGGTGCCTTATCTCCCTCAAACATTTTAACTACATCACTTACTTCATCCTCCGTAAATGGTCTCCACGAACTTTCTTCAATATAAAGTTTGACCTCTCCATCCTAAAATGGTCTCTATTTCTCATTTCAGTGAATAAAGTTTGATAGAGTTCAAGAACATGATTTCTAATTTCCTCTTTATTATCTGTTGTTCTTCTATTAATCTCTTACATGTCAATACTATATAATCTTCTATGATAGTTTGCCAGCTCATTAAAAAAATTATGTTTCTATTTCCAAGTTTTAGCCACAAGCACCTTAATTTATGTCTCTAAAACATCTCTTCAGATAACAAATCTCCTTTAAACCATTCATAAGAGTGGATTTTTCTACGTTTAAGTCTACATTGCTAGACCGATGCAGTAAACCAATAAGAGAACTACAACGAAATCTGGTCTTTCTCTAGCTGCAGAAACTCAGTCTTTTAACTAAAGAACGCCTACCATAAACAAGACTAGGGCAGTACATATGGATGCAACAAAGATGCAGGCAGCCTATAAAAGAACTACAATGAAATTGGGCTTTTCTCTAGCTGCAGAACTCAATCTTTAAAAGTAAGAACACTTACAAGCTTCTTTTCTTGCAGCTGACTAAGGAATCCATGCTGGTTCATTGCCCTAAAAACTAGAAAATCTGCCTTCCCAACATATTGTCTGGTACAAGAAAAAGATGTAATTATCAGAAAGCTTGTATATTGCACTGTGCACGACTGCACGACTTAACATGAAAAAGATCCACCAAGCAAACTTTAATTTATCTAAAATGAATTACTTGTTATTCATATGATCCTGGGAAATAAGGCGAACAATTTGCATTGTTGGAGGCCAATTTGCAGCAAGCCTGACCAGAACACAAAGGACATATCAATTCTAGGTGTTAATATTAGTAAAATAAACACTGAATATGGCAGTGAAAAGAAGACTAAAGATGCATAACAGAGGAAGTAAAAGGCGATTTTCAATGTTGTACAAGACTGTTCTCTCACAAAGCAACAAGTTCTTAAAACTTAATCATGAATTCCTTGGTGTCTTTACCATTTGTTGATCTTGGTAAGATCAGGTGCCTCACGACAACAGAGTTCAGATCTACCAATTACTTTCTAAGTCGTGAAATGAGTTCTTTAGGTGTAGAATAAAAGATCTTGTAATCGAATATGGAAAAGCCAGTAGCACTGCTAAACCTACTCTATGAAATCCAACTACCAGATCTCCTTACAACTTATTAAAGACAAAATATAGTCCCCTTCACAATCCAACCAGGGATAACATCACTGCAATCAACTTGAATTGTACGAGTTAGGCATTTGAAATCACTAAGTCAAGCATTTATGAAAATGAAAACTTACGATTCAGAAGCTGAGGCACTCCTATACCCCTGCCACAAGAAATTAGATCACAACATTTAGTAAATTCAGTAGAGATCCAGCAAACAATTTTACAACATGAAGAGATAATTACACAATACTTCATCTCTCAACACAAAAACTGGAGTGCCTTCTTTAATACACTCTCACTTAAACGATAAAGCACTAGAAAAGAGGAAAAAGGCAAAAGAACTTGTAATAACTAGAAACTCCAATTAGACTAGTTATAAGCATACCTCTAATCTGGTAATAAATACAGGTTGGCCCTGTCTCTGACCAGATAAGTTCCCCTGCAACATTTTCATCATAGAATATCAGGAGTACTTCATTAACATCATACAGAAACGTAGTTGCCTGTAGGTAGTTTCTAAAAGAAAACAAGATAAACATCTGAATTGAATCACAGAGAAGGAACCCAGCGACTAAACACTAGGTAGCGGCTAGGGGTGAAAAGACAACCAAGATCAGAGATAGCTGATTTTCCACAAAATATATTTATTTGTTCAAAATCCACTTTAAAGTTTTCTTTGCCAATTTACAGAACTCCGAGGAAACTAAAATACCCCTCTTAAATATAACTGCAGTTTAATAGTCAAATAATATAGGCAACTGGGTATCAAACACCCCAAAAACATCAATTTAGACATTTACAATTGCGAATCCAACAACATATGAAAGGATGAGATAGGGTGTGATACTTTATAGCTGGTGCCCAGGGAAATGGTGCAAATATTGCAGTCAATGGCAACCCACCAGAGCCTACAAGAGAGCCCTTTAAAGCCCCCTTAAATCATAATCACCATATATGTGCAATAAACAACTAATTGAGGCTGGCTATGGACGGTTTCAGAAGAGGTAGAGGTAGGCCGAAGAAGTATTGGGGAAAGGTGATTAGACAGGACATGGCGCATCTCCAGCTTACCGAGGACATGACCTTAGATAGAAGGGTATGGAGGACTCAGATCAGGGTAGAAGGCTAGTAGGTAGTCGCGTTTATCTTTTCTTGCGAGTAGTTGCATTGATCTTTAGTTTCTTGTCCCTTGATTTCTGCGAGTATCTGTTTGCACAGTAATGGTTTATCATGGCTTATTCACTTTCGTTGTTTTCATTTTCATAATTGCTTTGAATTGTTTACCCGTATCTAACCTTTCCTATGCTTTTTTCTTGAGCCGAGGGTCTTCGGGAAATGTACCTCCCTACCTAAGGTAGGGGTAAGGTCTGCGTACAATCTACCCTCGCCAGACCCCACATTGTGGGACTCACTGGGTATTATGTTGTTGTTGTTACTACTACCATAAAAAATCTTTGGCATTGTGATTCTGAATTATTATATTGAAATGACTACATTGTTATACCACATAACAGGAGAGATTGACAGAAAGTTTGTCAAAACCCCACATTTTTTTTTTTTTTTTTTTTTTTTTTTTGATGACATGGGAACCCACAACCACTACCCTTCGGGTGCGCACAGGGTAAACCCAACTCCCATGCAATAGCTCGCAAACCACACAGGAGAGATAACCCGCAATAGGCAAGCCCCGTGCGACGAGCTCGACCCAGAAGGCAAATCCCCTGCTGTTGTAGGCAGGGGGTTTCGAACCTGAGACCTCCATTATGAAAGTCCCATGCTCGACCAACTGAGCCACCCTTGCGGGTAAAACCCCACATGTTAAACTAAGCTTATATTGGCCTCTTAATGGTTGAAAAACAAACAGAAAACATAAAATCCCCATTTTTGTAAGTGTCGGATATAGAAATCTCGACAGATATTGTACTGTCAAAGGATTTCGGAATTATAGACTGATTGATTTAAAGCAAAATAAGAAGTTCCAGCAGAGAACATCAAGAAAATATAACCTACAACATTCTTAAAGAACATATTTTGATTAGTCGGTCTTACCTCCCAAACTTTCACATATTTTGATTGAGCTGATGGCAATGTAGCAGATGTTTGCTGTTGAGAAAGAGGCATGTTAGCTGCTGTGCTGTTCACACCAACAGGTTGCATGCCTGGTTGAGACATCCCTGGAGTAGGCATCATTGTGCCAGTTCCAGAAGGCATACCAGTTGCACCCAACCCAGTCAGCATATTCTGGTTCATCCCTGTCCCACCTGGCATCATTTGTGTGCCTGGTAGATTACCTTGGCTCATTCCAGCAACTGTTTGACCAGCCATACTAACACCTCCTTGGTTATTACTCAAAGGTTGTGAAATGCTAATGTTCGTATTCCCAGACATACTGGGAGCAGTTGAAGTGAATGAAGCAGGAGCTGAGTTTTGAGTATTCTGCCCACTTCCTGCTAGTGGAACTGACCCAGTTATTGTTGTCACACCTGATTGCCCAGATGATAATACAGTTTGAGAAGCAGGGACAGAAGATGCCATTCCACTAGATATCATACTTGAAAGCATAGGGGTGCCACCCATAGATTGCAGTCCTATAGAAGTTCCCCCGGCTAGTGCTTGGCGTGCCTGAGCAACATCGTTCAAGATTCTGACATTTGCTGCTGCTGCAGCAATCGGACGTAAGGACTGTGTCATGCCACTGACTATGGGTTTCATCTCCTGAACGTTCTCAGTATGTGATGCCATCTCCTGAGAAACAGAAAGAGGAGAAGAAGTTTGCAAGCTTGGAACAGGTTGAACAGCAGGACGAACAGATGGAATATGTTGAAATGCAGGTCCAGACATGGAGGTCACAGTAGGAGGCTCCTGAAAACACATGTTATAAGATCATAGCATCACGATAATGTCTGTGGATCAAGCAGGTATACAAGTTGTTGAGTCTTACAATTTTTACAGTTGCAGAAGGAGTATTTCCAGTGGAAATTGGTGGTCGACTCATAACAGATACATTTGCTGAGAGGTAAATAGAGAAGAAAATCAGTATCCCTCCAACAATATAACTGCAGAGTAATCTATATATCCCAGGATGCTCTGTATTAAAATACACAAGAGTATCTTTTAAAACGTTGATCCAGTCTGCATACTGTACCAGAGGAGATTGATTATTTTTAGACTTGTATCAACTAAAACTCTAATTTTAGACAGTACTCAACATGATGTAACATAACTAATCCTCAGAAAAGATAAAAAGGTATATAAATGCTGAAGCAGCCAAAAGTATCATTCCCACACGTCCGCATTTACATCTCAACCAAATTAAGGAAGACTAGGTGAGGGATAAATTGCAAATTTTAGCAATAGACAGTAGACACTACAGCTGTATTAAAGAGTTGAACAGTTCAGCAATCAGTTGTCTATCCAACCGGCCTTGCTTGAACTCCAAAAATTGAAACAAATTACACATGAGCAAGATTACACATAAAGAAAATGCACAGTAGAGTGGAACGATTATATCAGGATGAATAAAGTTTAAACAGTGGTTTTACTTGTTTTATATGGTGTTAAGCAGTGTTTTGGAAGGCCAGAAGCGGAAAAAAGTGACGAGGACTCACTTCACCGAAGTGAGAAGCGTGAAGCGAAGTGCACACTTTTTTCAACTGAAGCGCAATTGACAAAAATATTTAATTTGCATAGACAAATAACCAAGAACTCAATAGAAATAAGATATTAAGCAAATCTTCAAATCTTACATTAAAAAACTTGGAAAAACAGAGAAACAGCTAACAAAAAAACTACAGTAAACTATCAAAGAAGAAGAGAGAAAAAAACGAAAAAAGAGGAGGAGAAACGAATAGAAAAGACAGAGAGAAAAAAATAGAAAAAGCGGAGAAGAGGAGGAGAGAAAAGGAATAGAAAATAGAGGAGAAGAGAAGAAGAGGAAAAAAAAAAAAAAAGAGAGAGAAGAGAAAATTGAAGAGGAAGATAAGAGAAGAAGACGAAGAGAAGGGAAGAACTTACCTTGAAACCCTAGAATTGGAGGAGAAGAGCAGCAAAAAAGATGCGTGAGTCTGCTGTGATTGTTTTAAAATTAGATCTAAAATTAACCCTCATTCCAATTAAATTTCCAAAAAACTCGCTTTTTCACAAAATGATGCTTCACGCCTCGCCTCGCTTTTCAAATCTCGCCTTGTTTCAGGGAACAAAAGCGATGACCTGTCACCTCGCTTTAAGCTTTAAGCGCTGAAGCGAGCGCTTTTAATAATACTTGATATAAGGTAGACTTTCACAGTATTGTAAAGTGTCCCACATTGGACAAGTATAAATATCCTCATCATAAATTCTGTCTATAAATAGATAGAAGCATTAGACATTGACGTCACGCATTCCGATAGACTTTCTCTCGTGTTCTATTTCTCACTAACTTATCTCTTGGTGTGTGTTCCTCTATTTCTATTCACAAAATTGCTCCTACAGAGTCAGTATATGATAAAGCTATAAGTTCAAAAAAATTGCACAAACCTGCTGAATTAGAAATTGATTGTGGCCCAGAAACTGGTGGAACAGAAGACACATCCATCTTGACAGGGCTTTGATTTGATGCCAAGTTGGTCATTCCAGAGCGACTGAAAGCAGCACGAGCCTCGATGAAATTTTCAGAAATTAAAACAAGGAAATTTGGATTCTTTGTTGTATCAATGGGTGGGTCAGCTGCTCGTGGATTAGGTTTTCCCTGTATCCGTACAAAGTTCACACTTAGTATAAAACTAAAATGAGAAGTTGGAAAATGGGGTCTTCCGTATTTAATATCTCCGGCACTAAGACTAGCAGGATAGCAGTGTGTGCAGCGTGAGGAAGATTATGAGTTCCTCTTCCTTTCATGGAAGACGGTCACTCACCCTACTGTCAAGAACCATGAATTAATAGCATGTTAAGAAGATAAGTATCATGGAGGATTCCAAGGCAGTTTAAAATGATAAAAACTTTATCCGCAATCACTTAAAAAGCTGATCATATTTAAGCACTTATGAAGGCTAAATGTTTCTGCACCACTATAGGATGCTGCACATTCTCAAATTTGGACTCCTAAAATGAAAAAGAGATAAGTTAATGGGAGGATGTCATTGTGGAGCTTATGGATATTCCTACTTCTGATGAACAAGCATCGAATTTGAAACAAATGGAACTATAAAGTCCACTTGTATCACCTTTCTCTATTGGCCTTCTCTATTTAAGACTAAGTGATAATGTCATGCGGCTCCATCAACTTCATAGTTTTTAACGAGTGAAATGCTCTCCATGACTTAAGCATCGAGAGAATGAGAAGTGCTCCAAAGTTTGTCCCATTAATGACATTCCAAGAATACTTATATAATATATGGTACACGACTCATTTAAAATCATGTAATTGCCCCATCCTCAACATAGAATCATGGTAAATGAGTCACAAAGTTAGCAACTTTTCAGTTCAAGAGAGAGTAATAATATTATTTCTATATAGGTCAGAAAGAGCATCCAGGAAGTCAATCAGCAACTAGGAGAAGTTGAAGACAGTAAATATTTTAGTTCTCAGGAACAAAGAAGAGTCAAGTTTCAAGACGACACAAACAGGCTTTGACCCTAATAAACAAAAAAGAAAGAAATCAATGAACTTGGCCACAGTTACCGCATCATATATTGCTCTTAGTTTTGGAAGCTTTTTTGGGCTTATAACTGACAGGGAAACAGAGCACTGCAAGGGAAAGAGTAACTTGTCAGCGAAGGATGAAGCAGAATATGCAAGGCAAAGGCCAGGATTTTGAAAAGGAAAAGGCTTTATATCAGTACCTGGGGGAATGCCTTGGCAACAGTCTCAGCATCAGATAATCGACTATCTGTTTGTGCTTCAACATTTTCGTTCTGCTCCAGTTTCTGCACCTGTGGTCGATAAACAGGTGTGGGCAACGGATACGGGTTGCTTGCAGAAATAAGAATGCAATGCTTTTTCCCTTCCATGTTTGGTTGACCTTGGTTTCCATTTAGTTTAGTGAACATCTGAATGAAGCATCAGTTAGTCACATATATATATGTTATAAGTATAAAAGAAACACAATACATATGCTGTAGGCAAGTTATTAAAGCAAACCAGGAGCAACTCAATTTTTATTGTGACTCAACAAACCCTAATACTATTGTGTGCACTAGATGATCAACATCTTCCTTTGCTGAACAGCTTAAGAACAGACTAAAGGAACTTCAAGTACACCTCAACATCAGGAAAGGAGAGATAGAATACTAACTTATCATGGCCCACATGTAAATCAAGAGAGAGGTTTCCCTCACTCTAACCTTCCTGCAGGACTCAAGCTTAAGCCAAACAAACTAACATTTGAGACAATCTCTCTTGGAAAATGATTGGATCAAACTGAGTCAACATCATGGAAAGTAAGACATATTTTAGCACCGGAAATAAGTCTTTTCATAACGATTGCTGGAAACAAGTCTTTTTACATAATAGAAACGCTAAGTGATTCAGAAAGTAGGCACGAACGGGTAGAGAGGAGAAGAAACTTCATCAGGAGATTGACAATCAGCAGACTGGTATCAGTATTGGTATGGAAGCTAATGAGAGAGGCATCATACAGCACAAGGAAGAAATTCAGATGGAGTGAGGCAGATCAGATCTACAAATATTTTAATGCTCAGAGCATCAATATTCAAGGAAGACTCATCGCAGATACTGCAAAGCAAGGGCTTCCGGAGAAGCAACATAATTGTATGAGAGTTCTAATATGACATCGGATGGAAAAATACTGCAGTAAAGATTAAGTAATCTAGAAAAGGCTAAATTGAGAGATGTGATGCACCAAATCAAGTAAAAACAATGAGCTATGCAGAAGCAGCAAAAGCAAGAAGATGGTCAGATCATCACAATACAGAACAAAAGGAAGAGCTCTTACAAAGTTGAAAAGACTGCCTGATCTGGAAGTTCGAAGGAAATCACCAAGAAATACCTACATGCTCAGAAATTAGAAGATAGCTGCAAAGCATATGCAAGGAATCAGGGGAGACACAAGTGCACATGATGAACGGCGCATAGTTTCTTTTCAAGCTTCCTTCAAAATGGAGAGGCAGTCAGAATTAACGTTAGAGAATCGCAATGGAAAAACTGGAACTTTGGATAGGTGATCGCAAGCTGCAGAATGCATTCCGGCCAGTTTTGAACCAAATTGGATTGGATACGACTACTTGAGTTGTCATGCATCTCAAAGTAGAATGAACAGCGAAGAAAGAGCCAAAAGAGATAAATCAGAGCCAACCTGGCAAGGTGTGGTGAAAAATGTGAAAAGATGTTCATGTTGGAAGAGACAATATCTATCCTTAGGGATCGTTTGATACTTATTAACAGTGTTTAAACCTCAATCTTGCTATGTTATTTTGTATTCCCCATGTCAAACAAAGTAGGAAAAAATTGATACAATGTGATGAGACTTCTTGTGGCAAGGATAAGAAAAAGAGGAAATAAGGGGATTGGTGTGGGGGTATGTGTCCACTGTAGCATGAACGATATGACCAGAGTGAGCTTTTGTAAGGAAATGAGGCAAAATCCCCATATCCGTGGTGGTGGAAGCTGGGGAGTTATGTTACAAGTTATGATTTACTCTAGAATTTGAATCAGAGGTGTATATTTCTAGCGGAGAGATTTAGGGAAGTAAGGAGTGGAGGGGGAGAAGGGAAGGAATGGGGGAGTAAAGTGTGAGTTAAGAAATTTTGAAGGAAGAAATCATTGGCTAGAAAAAATGGCGTTGGAGTTGGTAACGGCTGTTTTTAACAAATTGGGGGAAGGAGAATTCAAAATGGTGAAGAAAAAAATAAGATTAAAAAATAAAAATAAAAAATAAAAAATATGAAAGGATCATAATAACCCTGGAGTATTGAACCAATTTGGAGACAGAATTAGAATCGGCTCACCAATAAGTTTGGGCTTAACCGTGAGGAACCATCTGGATCGACGGTCCAAATCTTTTCCCAAGCTACGAATAATGTACAGACTAACGAACATTGTAATGCAGTGACAGTGCCAGAAAAAGCCATGGCAGCGCTCTGATGTGCTGATAAGTACTTTGATGGAGGAAAATTAAGGGGGAAGGGAAGTGGTGTTAGGCCCAAGAGAGTGTCAAAACTCTAGAAGCGAGAAAGTCAGAGTGCTTTTGTAAGGCAATTGGAGAGGGTTGCCTACATTATTATTTCAAAATGGGGTTTCAACGTAATTTAGGGAGCTATCTACATGAATTGGTGGGTTATTCACCATAACTTATTTGTATTATTCTATGTCTAACCCATATGACGGTCATTCATAAAGGACATTTCAATTAGGGATATTATCACAATTTGACACCAATAGAAATGCAAATTTCGTTTTTAGAACATCTTAATTAGTAAAACGCACCATTAATGCTTCAGCAAGTCCTTCTGCAACTGCAGCGTCACTGAAACCACCTCCTGAGAAAGATATAGCTGAAAGCCACTGAAGAAAGGTATCCATGTCTCTTGTCCAGCCACTCCGCTGAACCAGGCAACCTGCATAAAAGATAGTAAGAAAATATGTGTCTTGACAAAGAAAAAGAAGTGAGAGACAGCCTTGAAATACAAGATCTTTTTTAATACATAATCAAGATTGAATAATCCTTTTCAAAGGTTTACATTGTGGTGGCCACCATTTCATTTCTCCTTATTTCTTTTTATGGGGAAGAGGGGAGTAGGGAGGGGAAGTCTCATTAAGTGTTAGGTTTCATATGAGATACTGCCACAGGGTCAGAATAAACGCTTCAACAACCAACAACCACACAACATTTACTAGTAAACTGTTTATTGCTACTTCAAAAATTACAACAGACCATCAAATCCACTGGAATATCACTGAAAAAAATTAATTTGAAAGTTAGGAAATTTAAATAAGAAACTGAAATTAACTGTAAGCTGTCGTCAAAGAGGATTTATCAATGCTATGCACATAGATGGACTCATGAAATCAGATACTAAAATAATTCATAAATCATGGATCAAGAGAGTCGTAATTAACTTAACAGAACTCTATGCTGAATAGATAGATCTGGCATGTAAGAATCACAGTATTAACAATTCTGCACGTCAAGGAGATTGTACGCGTTACGTAGAAAACAGTCCTAAAATCATGGAATGATGCCGATTTCATCTGGACATGCCATAAAATCAGTACTGAAAATTTGTTTTCCCTGGTTGAGATTTGAGATAGGGCTAGAAAATGGTTTTAAGTGCACGACTCAACAAGCCCTCATGCTTAAAATTGCAATTGAATCAGCTAACAGAACTAGGAATTAAGACCAAGAAAAATACAAACCACTATAAGAACCATGAGTGTTGAACATGACCAAGGAGACCTCCACATTGGCTGCAGATGGTTTCTGGAATTTCAAAATGGAAGGTAGAATTAGCTTAGCTAGAAGATCGTACAATTAATTGCTTAGAACCCAGATATTATGGAATATACTCTTTTTTTTTATCAGTAATATGGAATATAATGGTGTGCTTGATTTGAGTTATAAATTACGTTGGTCATGATGAATATTGAGAAACTTATTCATACAAAATTGCCATCACATAAATACTAGAGAAGAATAACCAGTAGAAAATGAGCCATTTAGAATATGCAAACCTGTGAAGTTGACTCAGCTCCAAAAAAGCACCTGCACAAATTACCACAAGCTATTACTCAGTAAACTTTATCTTGAATCCTTCTTGCAGGGTTCAATATGACCAACTTACAAAACATGAGACCAATAAATTAACAACAGCTTTGATACATATTAAGTTACATATATAGCTGCAATATATCAACCTAAATTTTAGGGGAAACAGAAAACAGTTCAATTTTGTTTGTTTGTTTGGTGGCTGCAGGAGTGATGTTGTCGATTAGCGCTTTAAAGTTCCATAAGCAGGCATCAGAAGGATCTAAACCAAAAACTCTTCCAGGAAAAACATTGAAAATAAGAATATCAAAGAAGAGTGAAATGGATGACCAGTTAAAAAGCTTCCAATCATCATATAAAGGTTTCCAAACTAGTCGATTTTCAGAGAAATTCAACTGCTATGTGCACATGATTATCACATGTAGAGGTGGTATTTCCCTAGAATGGTATTTTCTCAATGATGTTCTAGCATTGGAAGCAGGATTTCTCGTAAGCGGTTCGATATTTCCAAAATTGAGTAAATAAACAAATCACTGTGACGACCGTAGTTTAAAAAAAATATCCGAGCACAATAATAAAACCGAGCACAATAATAAAACCTAATTCAAGTACATTATTACAACTCAATTCAACGAATTTTCACTTTTTGAAATGTATTCATAATAGCCTCATTAAAGATACATCGGTTTAAAGTATTTTGATAAGGTAAATAATTTTATTAACAAATGGGGAGAAACCCCGTATACAAGCCATATCTAGGCTCAACTGTTTAGCTCTCACCCTAAACTAGGTCAAGAGTTCAATCCCTTCTGACCTTTATTTCGCTAACCAAAATTTTATAACACGCGTAGATTTTGAGGCTCGAGTTCTCGTCCTAAACTAGGGAAAATCGACCCTAATTAGAATGGTGTGATTTCAAGCGCGGAGACACCCTAAAACAATTTCTAAATAAATCAGATTCTAGTAAATGAGCATTTTATTACATAACCGACAAGCTTGTGAATATACATACGGATTACAAACAGTTATAGATAGGCCAAATAACTGAATCAATCAAAATTAATAGCAAAAACAGCTCAATTGTGGTAGCAAAACATGAAATACCAAAACAAAAATCAGATTTCGCGGGCCTTAAAGTTTTGCTAATTAGATGAGATTCTAGTAAAATGGGTATTTTATTACATAACAGACCAGCTTTTGAAATATATACGGATTACGAATCCTATATGTAGGCAAAATAACTGAATTAATCCCCCAAAACAGCTCAATTCTGGTAGTAAAACGTGAAATACCAAAACAAAATCAGATTTCGCGCACCCAAAAGATTTTCTAAATAAATCAGATCCTAGTAAAATGGGTATTTTATTACATAACCGACATATATACCGATTACGAATCCTATATATCTGAATGAACCAAAAATTAATCACAAAAACAGCACAATTCTGGTAGCAAAACATGAAATAAGTCAGATTATAGTAAAATGGGCATTTTATTACATAACCGGCCAGCTTGTGGAATATATACAATCCTATATGTAGGCAAAATAACTGAATTAATCCCCCAAAACAGCTCAATTCTGGTAGCAAAACATGGAATAGAAAACCAAAATTGGCAATGGGTAGCACATCAGTGATAGTCTTAACACTAAACATGAATTAACTTGATAAATAATTGGTAGCCCTAATAAAAACAGAGATGAAGTGAGTTATGAATGTACCTGACAATTTTATCAAGGTAATCGGAAAGGATGGTTTTCCAGTAAGGGCCTAAGGCAGCAGTGCCTTCAACGGCCACGATCAGTTTGTCCACCATCTCTATCAACGCCCACGATCAACTCTGTTTATCAAACAATTCTTCCAAACTCTTTTAAGTACCGCTTTTCTGGTAACTTGCGCTTTTCTCTCTACTTCTCTTTCACAGGTCCAATGTTGTCTCTTTTTGCTTTTTGCCTTTTGTTTTTCTTCTCTAGTGTTGTCTATTTCTGATTTTGTAGACTTTCTTTGAGCAGCCAAAGACATGCAAAATTTTCTTCTAAATCAAAAATAGGGCATAAACTATGATTTTATATATCTAGGGTTTTTGATTTATTATAGTAAATCTGTTTGGATAACCTCATTAAGTTTTAAAATGATTATTTCCTAATTTTTAATATTAAATATAATAAAAAAAAGTATTTTGTAAAAATTAAAGATGTTTAGATCATTTCAACATAAATTCATTAAGCTTAAAAAGGGTCCTAATATTCAAATATTAAAAATAATGAAAAAGTATTTTGTCAAAATTAAAGATATCAAGATCATGTCAACATAAATTCAAAGATATTAAGATCATATCAACATAAATTCAATAAGCTTAAAAATGATCATTTCTTAATATTCAAATATTAAAAATAAAGAAAAAATTGTAAAAAACTAAAGATATTTAGATCATTTCAACATAAATTCCTTAAGCTTAAAAATGATCTTTTTCTAATATTTGAGTATTAAAAATAACGAAAAAGTTGTTTGTTAAAACTAAAGATATCAAGATCATTTCAACATAAATTAGAAGATTAGGCATTGTACGTATGTGTATCTCAAGAACCGTCAATTTATGCTTACAAAAGTCTTACTATTTGATCACGTTATATTATACCAAGTCGTAACATTCGTTCCTTGATTTAATATGCTTTTCGATAATGAATAATCTTTTTCGTGATATAATCAAGTATCGTTTTTTCTATTTCTGTGTACACGAAAGGTATATGATTCACAATTTTTGGGCATACACATACACTCGCTCTCAAGAAGTTCATGATGAAGGTTTCTATAATCAACGTTGAGTTTAAATAAAGTGGACTCGTTAACAAACAATAGAAAATACATTTGAACAAATAAAATTCTAACTGTTTCAGTTAGATCCAAGTAATTCAAGGACATGTAAGAATACTTCTGTCACACCCTAATTTCCGATAGGGCATGATGGGCACCCGACCCTTACCTAGGGCCGAGCGAACCCGCTGACTATCGTAATACTCATAACCATACTGGGCCCACAAAACATAACATACGCACGTAATGAAAATTTTCAGAAAACAAGCATGCCTTTCGTTTTTTTTTTCAAATCAAATAAAACCGCAATCGTATGAAACCGTAATATAAGGCACAACAACATTTCGGCTTATATAGCCGCTTGCCAAACACATCGGTAGCGTAATGCATACAAACACACACGGCCACATAGCCGCTTACAAACAGACTCCGACATATCATACACTCGACACCGTCTCGCAAAGTCTCTACTAA
This sequence comes from Lycium ferocissimum, assembly GCF_029784015.1. Taxonomy (NCBI): domain Eukaryota; kingdom Viridiplantae; phylum Streptophyta; class Magnoliopsida; order Solanales; family Solanaceae; genus Lycium; species Lycium ferocissimum. The sequence goes on from NC_081352.1 coordinate 5,953,464, forward strand.
CATCTCGTATACCATACAAAGCACTCGGACGCGGCGAAGATTCCGGAAGAAATGGAACTCGCCAATCCGACCGGAACATCTTCTCGCTAACATCACCTACTCATTCGTGGGTACCGCGTGGCATGAAACGCAGCCCCGAAGAAAGGGGGTCAAGACGAATATGTACCGAGTGTAAAGCATAGCATGCTTAAAATGAAATCATAACCGAAGAAAAGGGAGTACGAAAGCGTAGTATAAAAACCCAAATACCAAAGTACCTACATCCGACATACAAATCATACATACTCATACCGTACACATCATAACCCGTCATATGAGATAACATTAACCGACGGGATTTGCTAAACCAATGTGGGATTTGCCTAAACCAAGTGTGGGATTTGCCTAAACCAATGTGGAATTTTGCCTCATCATCGGGTTTGCCCCACCACCGGGTTTGCCCCACCAGTTTGCCCCACCATCGTAAACACTCATCATATCATCATACATCATCACATATCATATGCGGTCCATAGACCCGCGGACGTAACGTGGTCGCCACCCTATCCGGCGCCACAAACACAGATAACACCGAAGTTTCAAATCTCCGTATCCCATCACACATCATAACGCCAAACACAACATAACACCAAATATAAACGAACCGGCCCCTAGCGAGGGGCTCGGTGAACCGTAACACAAGATAACACCGAGTATATCATAGTGCGCACGATCACATACCGCCCGGATCCGGTGAAAGAGGTAACAACAGAACGCACGAGCAGATCGTAAGTATCCATAATCATACACATCATCATTTCAAACTCAACCGAATAACCAAAGCGAACTATTAGTTCAAACCAAAACAGTAGTCAAATCAGGTTTTCTTCCGAATCTCTCTAAGCATATCAAACCGAACTTCAAAAACCATAGTTGCGTATCAAAATCATAGGCATAAAATCCTTATTTCCAACTCGACGTACAAATAAATAATCATGCTTGGGATCGGAAAAGTGGTCGTATTAAGTCCCTTTTAAAAAAAATAGGTCATTTAAAACCAACATAGAAAAGTCGCGGGACCCACGGACGAGCGTCAACCCAATCCGGGCCCGCCTATAAAAATTTAAGTCCTTACTCATCATGAAAATCTTTGCGAAGAAATCGAAGCGATCCGAGCTCTCTTGAAAGTTACTTGTTGTTCGTAGTTTCGAAATCGTTTAGGAACATATCTCTTTCGAAAACAAAACTCTTTTGAAACAAAATTTTTTGAAAATATAACTCTTTTGCAACCTTAGAATTTTAATCATACAAAAGACGTAAGGATCATAACTCGACCGCATTAAGGATACAAATAACAAGGAACATATAAGAATCGTTTACACAACATTTCAAACTCAATCATATCAAAGACATACGAACCATAGCCTCGACCATACTAAGGATACCAACATCAAAAGCAAATACGAATCACAACATACTCGAAACTTAAGAATGGAGTTACCCCGAGGCACAAATCATGTCATACCTTAATCCCGTCTAAGACATGCCAAAAGAAAAGAAGGATAAGCTTCACATACCTCGATTGCTTCCTAAGCCAATCCAAACTCAAGTCTCGCCTTTCTCAAAATCTACAATAAGGTCATTATGCATTAACCATTAGTCATAAGCATCGAGAGATCCAATTCCAAGTTTGCACTTTAACATTTTGGGCAGCATTTCCCCTATAACGCAACAACCCCGAGATTTCAACTCGGCCAAATTCATCAACAACAATACCAACAAACATTCTAACAAAGATCAACCATTTATTCAAAACGCACTTTATCATCAACAACCTTCTTTCGCACAATGCGACGACATTCCAATTACGTTCAAACCAACATATATAATCAATTCAATATCATTGCTCCGGTGTTCAAATACCAACTCAAAACCATTCAAACATGATTCAATAACATTTCCAACAATCCAAAAAAATATTCAAACAATCCAAATAATATGCCATAGAACCCGAAACCTTCCCAACTCAACATGAACAACCATAACATATTTCTTCCTTCCAAATTCATAAACTTCACTAACAATCCGCACGTTAACAATATTATTCACGTAAATTTAAACCATATTAAAATCACATTATCTTCTCTAACAACTTACAAACGACTCCAACTTCCATTTAAATCATTAAACCATCATTTTCATTATGGAATCCATATCAACAACAACCAAAATATTAAATAAAAATTAGTTCATCACTCCAACATAACCAACACCTACACGGATTCACTTCAACATACCATATTTCATGAATTTTCACACACCACAACACATATAAACCATCCATAACATGTGAAAAGAGGATTAAAACTTACCTTCTTCAACATTTTCTTGTTCCCATGCTCCTCTAATTCCAAATGAAATTATATTCGTGACTATCATTTGCTCGACTTCGATTGATACTTCATTACTGGAAATCTCACTCAAAATCCTCAATTGTTGTGATGTATATTTGCTCCCTTTGTTGCTGAATTTTCCGGAAATTTTTGGAAGTTTTGGATGAAAAAAAATGAGATTTTAACCCTTAAAACGGATCGAAGTCGGTTTTACTCCGATGTCTGATGCTCGTAGCGTGCGGAAATCATTTCGTTTCGTCGACAGTTCAGTTTGTAACGTCTATAATTCTCTACTCCGATGTCCTATCAATGAACGGTTGGTTGCATTACAAACTAGACTCGACGAACTTCATTTTAGGACTTTGAACCACCTTAAAACTCCACATATACTATGAGATATGCGCCTCCAAAGTTAACTAAAATCCGTCCGCGTTTCTCAAATTTTCGTCGAACTTATTTTCTTCAATTTGCCCAATCCCGAAATATTCAAAAATTCTCCATACATGATATTTATCACTTATTACACTAATAATGGCCATGTTCCCGTGTTTCAAAATATTCTTTCCCGATTACGACTTACGAGATCGTAATTCACCCTTTTTCTTCGTTGTTACGTACTTTCCATGGCTTGTGCCTTTCAAAACATCTCATTACTACGATGAGGTACATGTCAAACTCATGCTCTGAAAACGCGGGGTATAACAACTTCGAATTTAACTATTTCTATAGTTATATTGTATGTGTGATACTTCTCGACAAGTACTGATTTTTTTATTTTTGTGTCTAGGCAAAATAGATATCGTTGTTGGTTCCTAGTGCATGCATCTCTTTCTCCTCAAGCCCTTTAGTTGGTCCAAGCCTACAATAATCTGCACCATACTTTCTCAATGTATCTTTGAATTTCTTAATTAGTGTTAAAATACAGTTCTTAAAAGTATTATTTTATACAAAAGGAACCAATAACATAATGCATTGATTTCGTAAAACGTTAAGAAAGGCAAACCCTCGTAAATCAAATCTTGACAAAGTAGCAAATCCAAATACATCCACAAAAGATTACATTGATCATCAAGAACAAAGATTAATTAAATCGAAGGGATATTACGGAAAATGCAGATGTATAATTTAGATTACGTATTTGCCCCAAACCCGATCCTAGCACAACATGCATCTGATGCTATGAACAACACTGAAAGCACCTTATAAAATCAATAAGCATCTATTCTCTTTCAATAGTCTTTTAATAGTTATTTAAAACAATCATTTATGACTAACTGAAATCATACTCATACTTATAAAAGAATCAACAAAACCATACTCATACTTCTAAAAGAATCAACGAAAGTCTAATATGAATAATCAATTATAAGACGTGGAAAATGCCTCAATAAGTCATACGAGACTTTCAACATCTACCCATAACATAACGTCTGACTATGGAGCTTCTAAAAACATAAAAAAAGTCTAACACATTGGGACGCAGCCCCAAAACTTAAATAGTAAAACTAGATAGATGGGGTGTCCCACGAGCAAGGGTGTGGACTCACCAATAAGTCTGGAAAGCAGCAAGTTCTCCTACTCTGTACGCGTACCACAAACCTGCTCTTCTTCGTTACCTAACATATTATCAGAAACAACAATAGATGCCTAAGTGGGTACTCAGTGAGTGTCTCCGGGACAGTAGTTAATAGCAACATATATAAGTAATAAGTGTAATTGAAAACAGTATTGAGAAACAGTTCAAAACAAATGATAACATCTTATGAACTTCTAGTATAAGAAGTTATGAGACATTGTGTTGTAGTTGTTGATTATGAATGGAATTTGGAAGGAAGTTTTGGATTGTTTTAGGTGTAAATTGTATATAATTTCTTAAATATGGAATTGTTGACATTGTTGTTGGTATGGTGGATGTTTTTATTGTTGTTTGGGAGTTGTTTTGGAATTTGGTGGAAGTCGATAAAACGGGGAAGTCTTTGCCCAAATTCCGCTAGCCCATTAGTTACTCTAGTTTGAACTTATGAGTGTTTCCAAGACTTAACCTTAATATAAATCCTCTTGAATGTAGATTTGCGAGCTTGGGAGGAGAACGCTAAGTAGTTAAGGAGACGTAAAGGTATGTTAAGGCTAACCCATTCTTTCTTAAAGCATGATTCCCTTGTTGTGAACCTATACATGATATCCATAGCATCCTTATTCCTAAAAATGCTAGAAACTCATGATTCTCAAGGTTCTTATGATATTGTTGATAAATGTTCTCCATGACGATATTTCCAAATGTTCTCCATGTAGATGATGATTCCATTTCTAGAGATACCAAGGCTTATAATTCTTGATACTCACATGATATTATTGAGATTTTTTCATGATTATTAATTGTATTATTGTTGTTGTCTCATCTTATGGTAGTTGTTCCTTCAAGATGAAACATGATGATGATGATAGTTCCATAATGATAATCGGAGGTTACCGACCTTACGTCACTCCGATAGACTTATAGCTTTTATTTGGGCTCTCATGCATGCTATATATATATATATATATCTGTGTGTGTGTGTGTGTGTGTGTATATATACACACACACACATATATATATATATATGTGTGTGTGTGTGTATGTATTTTATCACACCGCGCCGCGCTATAGCCGGCCGAGCAAGCAGGTAGATGTGCACACCACTGCAGTGGGCAGGTTATGATGATACCCCACACGCGGGATGCCCCGGACACGGGATGATATGATATTTGGATCGGACTGCATGTTCCGCAGCTTTTGTCACGACCCAAACCGACGAGCCGTGACGAGTACCTGATCGCTAATGACCAAACACCCCTATACTCGTATCTAAATATCACTGAACGACAAAGGCCCATAAATAACTCAATCCGAACCATACTGACTCAAGAAAGCATAACATCATGAACTCCGTACAATCGATATATATATATATATATATATATATATATATATATATATGTATATATCTCGGAAGAGTAGTGCAAGCCGACCAAAGCCGCTATATATGTTGTACACAAAAGAAGAAAGTTCGACAAAGCTACATCATCTGTCAAATACATACAATTGTCTACAAATCTCTAATGGGATAGAAAACTACAGAAAGGACGGGACAGGGCCCCTCCATACCCATATATGTATGTACATCTCAAAATAGCATACCAAAATGAACTGCGGCTCCGAATCAAGTGGAGCGCACTGACCAACGCTGGATGAAAGTCCTACTGAGTTGGACCGCCTGTCTGTCTAGCTGAACCTGCGGGCATTAACGCAGCCCCCAAGTAATAGGGGAGTCAGTACAGACAATGTACTGAGTATATAAGGCATAAGAGCAATAAGCATATAAAAATCATGAGAAACATCTGAAACGTGGAAGCAAATCTCAGTATCTAAATTCATCTCAGGGCTGAACATCTGCATAAATCTGTATAACATGATAGTACCTCTGAAGGCGCATGATATGCATAGGTCATAATATAACTGTTAGTGCTGTGGAACGTACAGCCCGATCCATATCCCATATGTTAATGCCGAGGAACGTACGGCCCGATCCATATATCATCATCATCATCATGGCACCCGACGAAAGTGTAATGCGTATATAACGCCTATCCCTTTCTCCATACCCCATATGCATATAATATACGCGTATATAACCCCTTCTGTTCATAGGTCAATGTGCATATGGATATATAAATGCAATGCATGAATAAATAAACTGAATACATAAAACTCTTGGAGTGACATAAGGTCATACTACCTCCGATGAACATCTTTTGAGTTAACATCATTAATATAAGAACTTTCAAGACCCATGAACAGAAGGAACAATCAAAAAGGGGTACAGGAGCATCAATAACTGATGTTCTCCTAGTGCTTCTAAGAGTAGAGTAATATGGAAGCTCGTTTACTCGCTTATTGCTTCATATCATAAGATCATGCCAAAAATGAAAGAAGGGATGGCCTTAACATACCTTAACGTCTCCTTAATCACTTAACGTCTCCTTCCAAGTTCGCAAAGTCTACATTCAAGAGGAATTATACTAAGATTAGGTTTAGAAAGCACTACTTAAGTTCAAACTAGCATAATTTATCCAAATTGGGCAGCATTTCCCTTATTTTATCGAGTCCCACTATATCATAAAACAGCTCCCAATCAACAATGAAATTATCTTCAATTTCATAATCAAGAGGCTTCATTAAATGTTCAAAACTCCTTTTACATAATCAACACATAACAACCATTCCAACACAACTCTATATACACTCGTATACCATGCTTTCTCATTATCACTACCACCATTCATAATAAGATTATACTCAAAAAATTCTAACAATTACCACTCAAGTCAATTTATTACTCATAATATCATCAAACCCACATTTGAACTTCCTCTTTTACTTTCTTCCCTCAATCAAGTTGTTCAACAACGAAGCATTCTTAGTAGCATGAAAATAGATGTGCAAACTTACCTTAATCACACAAAATCAAGCTTTGAATCAACTATCGCACTTGAGTGAAACCCCAACTTCAATACTAAAGAAAATCTTGAGTTCTACAAACCCTAGTGAGCCTTCCCCACACTTGAGTCTCTTGATTTTCACCTCTTGATCTTTGATTTCACTTGGGTTTGTTAAATATAATAGGGAGAAAGTTCTAAAGCTCTCAAGAAGTTGGGAATTGTGGGAAATGAAATAAAATGAAGGAGGGTCGGGTATATATCAAAATAAATAAGCGTGACTCGATTTTACCAACTATACGGACCGTAAAAATTTATACAGTCCGTATAATTGGACCATAAAACCTGACCAGTGATTCCCCAATTCTGGAATCATTTTACGGAGGAGGCCAGCCAATTATACGATCCGTATAATTGGACCGTAAAATCTGACCAGTGGTTCACCCTCTCTGGAACCAGTTTACGGTGGAGGTTAGCCAGATATACGGTCCGTAAAACGTTATACAGTCCGTATATCAGGCCGTAAAACCCTCTTTTTCCCCTGAAACATTTTCTCTTCAATTGATCAACTTTTAATCCGCTCAATACCTGCTAAGCATGAACTTAACCCTTTTATAGGTATGAGATAAACTTGTATAATCTCATTTAACCTTGATAACCCCCGTATCCAAGATTAGAACCACTAATGCACGGCAAATCTCAAAGTACAAAACCACGGGGTGTAACAGCACTAACATTTATGGATCGGGCTGCACGTTCCTTAGCACTAACACTTATATTATATATGTATGAAAATATTTTTTTAAAAGCTAAGCATGCATGATATCTGCCTTAAGAGGCAATCAGATGTACAGGTTATTTCTCCTATCTCATGTTTCTTCCATATTTTCATTATGTTATTATTCATGCCTTACATACTCAGTACATTATTCGTACTAACGTCCTTTTATTTGTGGATGCTGTGTTCGTACCCCGCGAATAGAACGGGGAGACGGACCGGACCCCTAAACAGCCATCGTCGGCGACTATGGGGAGAGCGCTATTTATTCTGGAGCTACGATTCGGTACATGGTACTTATTCTTTTGTGTATATATGGGCATGGCGGGGTCCTATCCCATCTTTATGATGTCATGTACTCCATGTAGAGGCTCGTAGACAGATGTATACAGTTAGATGTCCTATAACCTTATCAGTTCATATTTTGTAAACCATTTTTGGCAGCTTCGTCGGCTTGCATACATGGGCATAGTTGATGACGAGTATATAGATGTGCTTTTATCTTTTGGACTCATGCCCTTATAGATTATGATATTTATGAGTTATCTATTGCGGTCCACCTAGATACGATTATGAGAAGTATGCTAAGAGGTGCTCGGTAGGTTAGCTCCAGGTACCCGTCATAGCCCTCTGGTTGGGCCGTGACAAAAGTGGTATAAGAGCAGTTTGTCCTAGGGTGTGTCTACAAGCCGTGTCCAGTAGAGTCTTATTTATGGGTGTGAAGCGCGCCACACTTATAAACAGGAGGTTGCGGGGCATTTAGGAATGATTGACCTTTCTTTCTCCTCTTAGTCATGCGATAGAGTCGTGTTATAAGAGTTCCCTTTTTCCTAATCGTGTTTTATGATTTCAACAATGCTTGTGAAGAGAAAAGCTACAGCGGCCCAGAAAGACAAGTCAATGGCAGGCAGGAGGACTGAATGGATACCGCCTACAGATGTGGAGGAGGGCATGTCCTAGAATGAGGTTCCATCTCGGTCCTCTCCGCGCTCCGCCCGCTTTGGGGAGCGTAGAGGGAGCTCGGCTCCGGCTCGACACCCCCGATTCCTCGCCGGATGTCTCGAGCCGGGGAGATGAGGAGGCCCGTTCGGTGGCGGCCCGGTTAGTATCCGCTCAGGCTTAGCGGCAGGGTACGGGTTATAGTGATAGAGCTGTCAGCGCCAGAGTTCGTGACTTCATCAACCTAGACCCTCTAGAATTTTTTGGGTCAAAACTAGACGAGGACCCGCAGAATTTCATAGATGAGATGTTGAGGACATTTCGGGTAATGCATGCTTATAATGTTGAGCCGGTAAAGTTGGCCTCTTATAGAATACGAGTGTCACGACCCGACAAGGGGCCATGACGGGTACCCGGGGCCAATGGCGAAGCACCGCTCGCTCTTGTACCGTGGCGTACTCGTAAGTGCGTTAATTCATTATTCTCTTACTCAAAATCATGGGAAAACCATTTCATTTTATATTTACCTCTATATACATAAGCCCGCCGGCTATCAAAATAATATATATACAATGAAGAAATCGTGAACCAGACTACCCCCACACATTCGTATCTATGAGCCTCTGCTAGAGTACTAGACATATGGACGAGACGGGGAACCCGTCGTGCCCCGATAACATATATACAAAATGTGCAGCCTTTTAGGAATAATGGGTGCTCTCCGATGTGATCGCTCTGTCGTTGGATCACCTCACCACACATACTGTGGGCATGAACACAAATCCAAAAGAGGGCGTCGGTACGACTTTGCGAGTATGTAGGCTAAACAAAAATAATACATCTAAATAGGGGGATATCAAATGAATAACAATATAAGGGTCAAATTTTTATAGAAATAAAACTCTAATTTTCCCTTCTCTCTATCATGTTTCTATCATATAATTTTACCATATAGGTCGGTGTGATCATATTTGCCCGCGTCCGGGCCCCCCTTTTCGATAACCCTTTTTTCCCCCTTTTGTGGTGTCGCTATGCCCTTTGACATGGTGTATCTGAAAGGGTTACGGTGTACGCCTATAGGCGCGGTGTAACTACTACGGTCTTT